>NC_060270.1:57406992-57421599 GCF_021613505.1 Equus quagga
GGGGGGGGAATAGGAGAGAAAGAGAAAGAGAGAAACAAAGAAAGGGAAAGAAAGAAGGAAAGGCATATGGAATCCTTTAAAAGACAAAGAAAAAAGAATCACTAGTCTATGAAATATAAGCTTTCTTTCCAGCTGTGAAGTTCAAGAACACTCACTACAATGCGCTACTGATGGGAATGTAAATTGGTGAAACCAATTTGGAGAACAATTTAGTAATATCTAGTAAAGTTTAAGGTGTGCATATCTTATCACCTAATAATTCCACTCCTACAAAGATATACTAAAAAACTGTTGCATGTGTATACAAGGAAGTGGACAATAATATCCACAGTAACACTGTTTATAGTTCCAAAACATGAAAACACTGAAATGTCCATTAACAGGAAAAGACATAAACAGATCATGGTATATTCACACAACAGACAGCAGTGAAAATGAATGCTACATGCATCAACATGAATGAATCTCATAACCTCTGAGCTAAACAGAGCTGCCAAGGCATATACACAGCACAACACCATTAACATAAAGTTTAAGACCATACAAAATAATACGATACATTTCTTAGGGATATATACATATGCAGTAAACGTTTTCGGTTTTTTTTTTTTAAGGAAACTATAAACAGCCAATTTAAATAGTGGAATTACTACTGAGGCTGACGAGAAAGAAACGACATCAAAGAGCAGAATACAGGGGCTAATATATTTAACTTATACTAAGTAGTGTGACTATAAGGGTTTGAAGCATTAAATTTCCTATCATTTTGCATACTTTTTATGTCAAATATTTTACAATAAAAATTTAAATCTCAAAAATGCTGAGATTCTCTAGAGAGCTTTGTAGCTCTAAATATTGAAAGTACAAAAGCAAAAGACCAAGGATGATTTCATCATCACACACCTTATCCGAACACGCGTGAGGAGCTGGTGACTAAGAACTCTGCCATGATGACAAGGTATTAAGGTACTCTCTCTTACATCCAACCCCATCCGGCTCTTCACGCCACTGTCTCTGCTAAGGGATGCCTCATCATCTCTCACCTCTAACTGGTCTCCTCATCTAACTGGTCTCTGCCCACCTCCTACCTGGACTCCACATTGCCCCCACTGCCTGCTGATTTTTAAAAAATCATTTCAAAATAAAACACATACAAAACTTACCTACAAAGTCAAAATTACTGTCAGTGTTATAATTCTTGGCATCAGTGATGGGTTCATAGATTTTCCTTGCATTATTAGTACATAAATGAACTAACCATAAAATGACCAATGACGCTGTCTGTCATGAAGTAAAGCTTATGATTAACCTAATTCTATATATTTGCTGAGGTCTATTTAAAAATAATCATAATTGGGGCTGACCCGGTGGCGCAGCACTTAGGTTTGCACGTTCCGCTTCAGTGGCCCGGGGCTCACTGGTTCGAATCCTGGGTGCAGACATGGCACGGCTTGGCAAGCCATGCTGTGGTAGGCATCCCACATATAAAGTAGAGGAGGATGGGCACAGATGTTGGCTCGGGTGGCTCCTCCTCGGTGGAAAGAGGAGGATTGGCGGCAGATGTTAGCTCAGGGCTAATCTTCCTCATAAAAAAACATAAGAATCATAATAATGATAGCAACCTAGCTGTCCAGGCTAATCTCCCTTCCCTCATAGATCTTACATGCTAGTGGATGGATAAAGACAATTAACAAATAAATACACCAAATATACAGTACATTAGACAGTGAAACTTATTTAGTTTACTGACCAGTTACCATCTCTAGAATATAAACTCCAAGAGAACAAGAATTTTTTCATTGTTGTATCCCCAGCACATGGAATACTGCCTGACACACAGTGGCAATCAATAAATATTAGTCGAATGAATGAACAATATATGGCAAAATAAGTGTTCAACAAACTTTAACTGCTATCGCCATTATCACTGAATCTGTAGTATGGCCTTCTCTACTGCACATACTAGATAATGAATGGAAAATGAATTTTGGAGAGGCAAACACCTTGCCTTCCAACACTGCTGGAACCCAAATGAAAACTAAGGCTACAGTTTAGACCTCCACCAGGTGATTCTTATGACTTGAACTACTCAGTCTCTTATCCTATATTAAATGAGACTACGTAATGTCACTAAACCACACATCTCAGTGTACCTTACAAAGTTCAATTTAAAAATATATATATAATTAAAAAGAAGAAATTTAGGTTTACTGAGATTAAGCAATCTGCCTGAAGGCAGGCCTATTCAAAACCAGTTTAGAATTCTTGGACTCAGAATATCATTTTAGACTCAGTGCTACTGTCTACCATAATTGTGATACCCAGTTTATAATATTGCAGTTCTTCTCATCTGCTATTCAACTTTGCCAACCAGGTAATTAAAAAGCACTATCTCTATCGCTTTTTTTTGCTGGGAAAGATTCACCTTGAGCTAACATCTGTTGCCAATCTTCCTCTTTCCCCTCACCTCCCAAAGCCCCAGTACATAGCTGTATATTCTAATTGTAAGTCCTCCCAGTTCTTCAATGTGAGCCACCACCACAGCACAGCTACTGACAGATGAGTAGTATGGTTTTGCACCTGGAAACCAAACCTGGGCTGCCACAGTGGAGCATGCCAAACTTTAACCACTAAGCAATTAGGACTGGTTCTCTTTATCACTTTGACCAAACTAAATATCAAGGCAAGACTTCTGGCAGCTCACCAAAAGAGAGACGGCAGCGTAAGTTAGAACTGTGCACAGGTAAAACAAAGGAAGGCTTGTTTGTGCTTGCTTGTCCCAAAACATATCAGAAGATGCCATAAAATGATAGCAGAAAGAAAAGCAGTCTGACAACACCAATGAAAGTTGAAAGGCAAGAAAAGTCAAATTTGTTTTTTTGTTGTTGTTGGGTTTTTTTGGTGAAGAAGATTGACCCTGAGCTAACATCTGTTGCCAACCTTCCTCTTTTTGCTTGAGGAGGATTGTCCCTGAGCAAACATCCATGCCATTCTTCATCTGTTTTACATGTGGGATGCCACTACAGCATAGTTTGATGAGCAATGTGTAGGTCTACGCCCAGGATCCGAACCCGCAAAGCCCAGGCCACTGAAGTGGAGTGCACAAACTTAATCACTATGCCACCCGGCCAGCCCCAAGAAAAGTCAGATTTTTACAGAACAACTGTTGCACTTTTCTGTGAGCTGTATTAATTTTCAGAGTTTAAAAAATTATCAACTGATTATTTTAGTCAATATTTTGACATACTAGAAATGCTACTAAAAGGAGTAAAGAACTGAAAGAAATGTAGGGAAGTGAGCTCAATAACTTAGCTGGACGTCAGATCAAAGACATTCCAGTTTACTAGGACTATGTCACAAACACCAGATGAAGGCTTCCAGACAAATACACTGTCCCAGCAGTCTGAGTGAGGCACTGATTTTAGACAACACACCCTGGACTATTGTTCTTGTTAAATTTACACTGGTTTCAACATCACCACCAACCTTTCTTAGGCTGCAGCTCTATCTTGGCTCCACAGCCTTTCCTTTGTGTTTAATATTGCTCTTGAAGATTTTCAAACTTCTTGCCAAATCCAGTGTACTTAGTTCATTTTGATATCTTCGCAGCATCTGGCAATGTTAAACTTTTCCTTCAAATTCTTTCCTCCTTGAGCTTCCTTGACTTATACATTTCTGCTTTTCCCATAGGATGATTCCATCTCTCTTTAAATACTCCTTTCCTTCCATCTGCTAATTATCCACTGATGCACACTGCATTCCATGGTTTCAACCAACAACTCCACCCAGTTGATTCTGAAATTGCAAGTTCCAGTCCCTGTCTCTCCCATCCATTCCAGGCTATAGCCAGTACGACACCCTTATCTGGCTCAATCTAAATGGTCAAAAAGGAACTCTCCGCCTTTCAAACCACAGCCCTCCCCCAATCAAACCAACCCCCTTTCTCAGCTTCTCTTTGTCAATGGCACCAGAGCTCTCTTGGTCACTAAGACACAAATATGCAGAGTCACCTCTGCCTCTGTGTCTCCTTCAGTCCATATAGGTAAAGTATAAACTTTACTTACAGAGCCAAAATTTGCACATGATCTACAAAAATATGAAGAAAGAAAAGTATCACCCTACAAGTAAAGCAATCAAAGCAAAAGTCTGAATATTAAAATATTAGGATTTCCCAAATATTACCACAGTTTGAGGAAAGAATATTTGACACTCGTGCCATTTAAAAATCCAGATGTACAGTTATCAGACACATCCAATTACTGTCACCCCATTTTGGCAATCCTTGTCTTCACAGCCGGCCCCTCCTCTCTGCTCACCAACACCACTGCTCTAGTTCAGGCACTCATCACCTCACAGCTCAGCAAGTCCTGCTCCTCATCCAATCCATTCTGCCCATCAAGGTCTGACATCAACCAGTGTCTAAAATGTATTATGCCATTCACTTACCCAAAGACTTCCAACGACTCCTCAAACTCCTGAGTCTGGCATATAATCTTCTACTCCATCCCTGGCATTGGGGTTTGGGAGCCCTTCCACTTCAGACACATCCTCAAAGTTCACAGAGTGACAGTATCCATGCAGGTGTGAGACCAAAAAATAACTGGTAGAATCGACTCGCATCTAAAAGCATCCTTTTTATTCTCTTTTTGTTTTTCTCTTCATAACTTTACCTCTTTTCTATTACTTTCTTATACTTAATTTCTTTTTCACCTTCATATATGCTGACGGCACCAAGAGGAACTTCTAATCCCTAGTAACTCTAAGAACTAAAAAGTTTATCATCATTTTTTTGAGGAAGGTTAGCCCTGAGCTAACTACTGCCAAGCCTCCTCTTTTTGCTGAGGAAGATTGGCCCTGAGCTAACAGCCATGCCCATCTTCCTCTACTTTATATGTAGGATGCCTACCACAGCATGGTTTGCCAAGTGGTGCCATGTCTGCACCTGGGATCCAAACCGGTGAACCCCGAGTCGCCGAAGCAGAACGTGCGGACTTAACCACTACGCCACCGGGCTGTGCCCCCAGTTGCACTCTTTAATTTAAAAGATTAAATCCTTGAGAGTAAAAAGATCTTTACTTTTCTATGTATCTATAAACAAAGTTTCTCAAATGTGTAAAATACACTACTGCCCCACTTTGTTTCAAATGTAGAGATCTGTATATCAAGTTATCAAAAATTACTGCCTTCTAGGATAAAGTAGATGTATAATGTGCAGACTGTTCCACTGAATCAAACTCAATCCCTTCACTTCTACATCTCTAAGGCAAGAATTATTAGAGAATACTATTTCTGAATTTGAAAACAAAAATTTATGGCTTGGGGGCCGGCCCGGTGCCACAGCGGTTAAGTGTGCACCTTCCACTTCGGCGGCCTGGGGTTTGCCAGTTCAGATCCCGGGTGCAGACATGGCAACGCTTGACAAGCCATGCTGTGGTAGGCATCCCACATATAAAGTAGAGGAAGATGGGCACAAATGTTAGCTCAGGGCCAGTCTTCCTCAGCAAAGGGAGGAGGACTGGCAGCAGATGTTAGCTCAGGGCTAATCTTCCTCAAAAAAAAAAAATTGTGGTACAATACACATAACATGAAATTTACTCTCTTAACCATTTTTTTAAAAGTAATTACTCTGGCTTCATTCCCGGTTGGGAAAACCTACCAATAAAGGATGTGTAAGGGAAATGGGAAGATTGGGGGGGGGGGGGGGTCAGATGCTCCTGTGAGAGGTTATCTTGACCTTTGGATTCAAGGCCCAAAGTCACTGCGTCTAAAGAGATGGATCATGCCTGTCTCTGTAGACCCTGGACTGGCGAAAATGTTGGGATCATCCAAAGATTAATAGCTTATTAGTCTCCTATAAGCTTAGATGCCTCATAGGATGACTGAGTCTTAAAGGTCAGAATAATTTTAATTATTTTGGTAGGCAGTCAGCTCCTGATCATCAATGCAATTTTTTAAAAATCTTGAGTTGGTGTCTTCCTACTTCTTAGTAGGCAACGGCTGCCTCTTTTTTCCTGTCAGCTGTATCTTGCCAGCATATTTTTTGTATTGAATAATAGTGGTTTATAACACTTTATAAATTTCAGGTGTACATCACTGTAATTAGACTTCTGTGTACACTACATTGTGCTCGCCACCAAAAGTCTAGCTGCCATTTGTCACTGTACACATGTGCCCCGCTACTCCTTTCACCCTCCCCCAACCCCATCCCCTCTGGTAACCACCAGTCTGTTCTCTGTATCTATGTGCTTGTTTGCTGTTGTTGTTTTATCTTCCACACACGAGTGAAATTCTCTTAAGCATTTTTAAATGTACAATTTGGTGGCATTAAGTACTAAAATAGATTTTGACGTCCAGAAAACTTGGGTTTCTCAAGCCAATTCAGAAAAAATTGCCATTTGGCCCTTAAACAACAACAAAACACTATTTATTAATAGTACATAAGGAATAAAAGGAAGACCCTTACAGACTATTTAAGTAACATCTTTTTTTTTTTTTTTGAGGAAGATTAGCCCTGAGCTAACATCTGCTACCAATCCTGCACTTTTTGCTGAGGAAAACTGGCCCTGAGCTAACATCCGTGTCCATCCTCCTCCACTTTATATGTGGGACGCCTGCCACAGCATGGCTTGCCAAGCCATAGCCATGTCCACACCTGGGATCCGAACCGGTGAACCCCAGGCCGCCGAAGTGGAACGTGCGAACTAAACCGCTGCGCCACGGGGCCAGCCCCTTAACTAACATCTTAACAAAGCCATTCTGTCCTTGATGGGAAAATGCTACATAAGTAAGAGGCATTATAAACATCTTCTACTTTCTTATAAGGTTGGCGGGACCTGGGACTTTCTTACATTCAGGTTTCTTCACTTCTGCTAAATGCAGCCATGTGCTAGGGGTGCAGAACCTGGATTTAGCATTTGCTACCTGTACTCAGAGTCAGAAATCCTGACCAGCGGCCCATCCCTGATGTCATACACCAAGCACTCCTGTAAGGACCAACTTGCCAAGCAGCACCATCCTTCCAGGGAAAGGAGAACAGTCTGATCTTATCTTGAAAGGAACAATCCTATCAAACTTTTTCTCAGGAAATCAAGCAGTGTGTAACTACACAATCAGAGAACTTCTCAGCCCCAAGCATAAAGCCACGCCCACAGCCTCCACAGAAAGGTACCCAGGCACACCCGTCCCAGAATGCGATGCTTCTGAGTCCTCCTAGTACAAAGTAGAGATGTTGTCCACTTCACTTTATGAAGAAAGAAAAAGGAACACCAGTTTAACCCCCTTGCCTTACCTTAAGTCGCTTGGAAATCACAGTGACAACTTAGGAAAGGAACAGTTAAGAAGGATCAAATTCTTTTTGACCCAATTAATGCACACAATGTCTTTAAGGAAAAGGGAGAGGAGAGATGAGGGAAGACAGAACAGTTCTTGGCAGCAAATCACTAGCAAAGGCCCAAAGGTACACATATATTTGGATAAGTGCCCAGTACTGAGGCTCAAAGACATGGGACACTCAGGCAGCTGAAGGGCACGGAAGGCACAAAGCAGTGAGCCTAGAGGAAAGTCTGAAGCTCAGTGAGGTCTGAAGCAGGGCTAGCTTGGGAAGAGCAACAGCAGTACCACAGTCCAGGGGAACCCACTTTGAGACTGAAATGATTAAGATGGTGCCCGCTCACTGCCACACCACGTGCCTGGCATGTCCTCTTTGCCCATGTGTAGACAAGCCCATTGCAATCTGTTTACAGCTCTTCATAGGCTTTCCAGATGGTCAAGAATTATCGTTTGCTAAGATCCTACTATGTGCAAGGCACGGAGTTACCACAATCCTGAGGAAGCTGAGGCCAACAGGAACAATGTAACTCTCCTGAGGCTCTCAGGTAGAAAGGCACACAGCCAGGATTCAGAACCAGGTCTGCCCAGCTCTGAAGCCCACGCCTTTCCTCTCTTCCACTGCGCTGACCTCACAGAGGGCAGAGTTTAGAACATTCAACTTAATCTCATAAAGAGAAAGATCTTAATCATAATATATTAAAACAGGAGTTGGTAAACTTTTTCCGTAAAGGGCCAGTGACTATTTCAGGCTTTGCAAGCCACTACGGTTTCTGTTGAATATTCATTTTCATTTTCTCTTACAACTCTTTAAAAACATAAAAACCACCTCAGCTCATCACGCTATACAAAAACTGGCCATGGGTCACAGTTTGCTGACCCTGTGTTAGAATGCACGGTCCAAGCAAGGCTCAGTGATTCTGATGGATGAGACCTGTATCAATGACTCAACGCGCTGATTTACCAATGCACTTTTCATTTCAGGATTGGGGGAAAAGAGGAGGCTAGAAGAGAATCAGGACTCTATCTAATCACTTCATACACATTGCATTATTAAGTAAAGTATAAGGAATAGAGGCCCCTTACTTAGACTCCTTCATTAGATAGTTTTAGAGGCTATCTGGCATTTATTTCCTTTATTTCCTATTCTATTTACATGCCTTTGCATATTCCAACTTAGGCACCAATCTGTCACTGAAAATCAATGCTTTCTGCAGTCTAATTAAAACTATTTTAGAGGGCCATAATATAATGAACAGAAACTTACGAATATTTGAGCTGACCATGGGCTCTTTTAATATGATCAAAGGCCTCTGGGGTTCTGTTATTTGAAATCATAGAAAATATTTTCCACTCACTTTATGACACTTGTAAAACAGGCTTTTGAACACTCCCTGCAATTTGCAGTAACCATCAAGTCAACCTAACAGAGGTCGCAAACTGGATCCAGTTCATCAACACTAGAGCATATATGAGAAGTATTGTAAATGACGTTCAGATTCTGGTGTGCAAGGCAAAATAACCTACCATGTATGACCCCTTTAATTTTTCTCTTTAGACACTGAACTTGCATGCAGGATGTGCTCTCGGACCATCCATAAGCATACACCAGCCATGTGCCCTGTCAGTTGCTGGGTGGCTGACCTCTCTGCCTTGGCCTGGGCAATACAACTTTAGCGCCAGGTCCAAGTGTCTCTGGTTAAAATATTTTCAACTCTGCTGATTCATGCCCAGCTGCTTGGTAGCTACAGAGTGGAAACAGAAGGTGGTCACTAGAGAACAATTTAATAGCAACAAATGTTATTTTCACTGCTGAGCTAAACAAGTTGGATACCAGAAGACTGCAGATTCCAAAGGCTGGTACCTTATTCCATAAGGCTGTGTGTGGAACCACACAGCCCATCCTACAGGTAAATATATACAGGCTGATATCAATCACTGGGACAGGAGAGAAAGCAATAAAAGCAGCTCCCTTCTTGGATTTTGCCACTTTTGTCCAATTGCATAATCCCCTCTTGTGAAACTCAGGACAGTCAGGAAAAAAGACCTGGCCCAAGACCTACTAACTCAGATTAAACAAAACCGAAAAAATGCGCACTGTAAAAGTCAATTACAGGGCATAGTCAAGGCAGGAGAGCGCTTCCTTGTGTACATCCTTCCACGCACAAAGGGCATGACGACTTCAGTCATGATGAAGGTACCAAGCAGAGAAAGGAAAGGAACTAGATGTGAGTTCCTCCTAAAGGCATTTATAACCACATAAATGTGAATATGCATTTCACATATGGTATATCATATAATCGTCATTAACCTGTAAGACAGGAAAAAGCACTGCCATTTTACAGATGGAGAACTGAGGCTCAGAGAGAAACTTACCCAAGATCGCACAAGTAAGAAGTGCTAGGCCTGGCATTTGAACTGGGTCTGTCTGGGATCCAATTTACCCTTTCATTCTATCAGGCTTCGTCTCCCACAGAAAAAATACCAGAACAGAGCATGGAGTAGATGACATTCAGGAGGCAGGCAGGCAGGTGGTGTTGCTAAGCAGCAGGGGCCAAGCTCAGGCCAGGAATCTACTGACCCACGGAGAGATGGCAAGAGCAAGCCAGGACCTAAGTCCAACAGTTGCAAATGATGTCATTCTTGCCGCCAATGATCTTCCCAAAGTCAGCTCCCAAGGCCCAGTGCTGTCAACAAGAAGCTAGAGACAAGGGCACCAAGTAGGAAGAGGGAGAGCTGAGACTCAGCTGGTACCACAGGAGGCCAAGGGAGTCACCTGTCCGGAAATGTAACCTGGACCCCATCGACTGAGAGGCTGATGCTGTTTAAATACTGTCTTGGCTACAGATTGGTCCAGGAACTACAGTCAAGCCTTCAGGTGAAAACCTCGATGTGGGGAAGAAGAGGGAGCACGGCAGGGTTATGAGGCAGAACTGGCAGTTTTTTAGCTCAGGGCCACAGCAAATACAGTCAACCTTCCTTTACATTTCCTCATGTCAATGACCTCTACAGAATGCCAAATCTCCACAATCAAAGGAACAAAGGAAATCAAGATTATAATCTAAGCAAACTCAAGGGGAAAAAAAGTAGTCTGCCAGAATTAGATCAGAATTTTGTGTTTCCAAACAGCAGCCTCATGCTGGCAGAGCTGGGCCTTGGGAGCAGATTCTGGGCGAACACTGGTGCCAGGCATACCAGTATGAGCAGCTGGCAGTGCTCCCCGGTGAGAGCAGGTGAGAGTGGCAGCGGGCTACTGCCACTACTTCTTTACCCAAGTCATCTGACCAAACAGACTAAGCCAGACCTGGATCATGTGAAGCGGAAGAGAAGGAAGCTGGCAGCAGGAGCAGTGAGCAGGACAGGTGTCCAGGAAAGCAAACGTCCCCACTGGTGACCTTCCTCTTCTCTCTAGAAGGAGGAGGATAATCTACAAATATGGGAGGAGGGGGACAAGATTGCAAAATTCAACCCTGATTCATGAGGTGAGTGACTGAAGAGACATCCAGGAGAGTGCTCTGGCTGACTAGATGATTATTCAGTCCCCTCTCTGCTCTCTGACGCAAGCCAATGTCTCAAGGCAGGTATCTGCAGCCTGGGTGTCCTCAGGTACCTGAAGGTGACAGCTAGGCTGGGCAGAGCTTTGAGTCTGCCCTTTCTGGGTTGGCTGCCTCTCCCTCCAGGTCAGAGATGCCACTGCTACTGGCCTGGGAATAAACCAGCCGGGGTCAAGACGTGGGGCTGGAAGGTGAGGCCAAAGCTCCCGGCCAGTTCCTCCAGCAGCCGCTCATCTCACTCTATCACAGCATGTCTCCGGGAGCCCAGCACCCCCTCACTCCTCCAGCGAAGGCAGCTCAGAACAACCGGATCCCTCCCTTCTAACCTCCGTTAGCCCGAAGGGGAAACGGAGCTGAATAAGCAGAAAATTTTTAGAAAATCTAAAACACTACACCAATAAGGAACTATTGCCGGATTCAATCTAGACAAATCAGCTTTCTCAGTGAAAAAAAAAAGGCAGTTTGTAAAAGATAGTTTGCTTTAAATATAAAAGATAAATTGGAAAAGATTTTTTGATAACAGAGATAAAAGAAATCTCAAGAAGTTGTCTGGTCAGATAGACAATAGTCAGACTTCTTCATAAAACTCTCCTAGAAAAGAAAGAACACAATTAACACCACTATCTAACAGTCTTTATAAACACCAACTAATTGTTTAGCCATAAATCTCTAAAACTCCCTTAATTTTAAACCAAACGTCTACTACCTCATACTCAGTGGAAACAAAAGTTATTTATCCAGAAAAGAAGCACCCAGACAGAAATTTTTTCACCTCAGGCTCTTATTCTCCAAAATAAAGACAATCCTAATTCATAAATGTTTCCTCAATTCTTTCACTATTTTCTTTTTTTGTTTTTTCTCTGAACCCTCTCCAAACTAGTCATGAGCTCAGGACTAATCATCTAATTATTCGACAAAACAGCTGGTCAGAGCTTTCACTAGGTTAAAGTGGCTTCTATCCCAAGTGTGTTTTCTACACAACACCAGTTAATGTTTTGTTTTTGTCTATTTTCCAACCAGCAGTTCCAACATAAAACAAGGAAGAATATGCAGAAAAGAGAAGCAGTTGGTGCTGGAAACTCAACAAAAGCCTAAGCTAATGACTCAAAAATCACCCACTTGAATTTTAAATCAAAATGCAGCAAGGTGGAAAATGGCACATGGCCACACAACATAAACTAGCCAAATTATCAAAAGTTGTTAACGTCCTGCAGTGACACTGCTGATTAGCTATCTGGCCCCATTATAGCTTGCAGAATTATCTGACTGTTGTAGGAGAAACTGATTTCTTAAAGACAGGTTCCTACTTGTTTAAATGCCCATGTGCTACCAAAGTTAAATAAAAATCTTCATCCCAGGTGGACTTTTCTAAAACCATTACCAAATGTTCTAATCCCAAACTAAACTCATGGCAAAATGCTTTTCTTTGGATTACCCTAGTCAAAGCTCTCAGACCAGGGGCTCCCACCCTTGGCTGCACGTTGGAATCACCTAAGGAGCTTTAAAAACTACTGATGCCTGGAGCCCTACTCCCCCAGAGGTTCTGATGTAACTGGCCCGAGGTGAGGCCTGGATACTGGGATTTTTAGGGCTGTCCAAGTGATTCTAATATGCACTTAAGGTAGACAACCACTGCCTTTGACATTATGAAACATATCAATTAAAAATTACATATTGTGAGCTTACTCTGTGCCAAGAATCGTGAGTTACTGAGGAAAAGGAAAAGTCTAGGATAGCCCCTGCCCTCAACGCCCTCAGTTAACAACTCAACAGTTACGGCATAGTGTGCTAAGAGCCAGGAGCAGGCTCAGGGAGCAATGAAGGGAGCCCAGGAGAGGGGCATCTCACACAACCTGGCAGAGGGAGTGCTGTCAGGGACAGCTTCTCAGTACCGTGATGGAGCTGGGTCTTAAAGGCTAAGTAAGAGTCTGCCAGGAGGAGAGAGTGGGGAAAGGAATCCCAAGAAGAGGGACTAGAATGTGCAAAGAGGCCCAGGAGATGAAGAGCATGGCCCCTTCCTTGGAGCTCTGCAAGTTACAGGTGAGGTAGAGGGTGGATGTGAGTACAAGAGGTAAATGAGGCTGCAGGGGCATCCCAGGGTGCCTAGGGGGCCATAATTGGTAATGTAAATGGACCACATCGTCTGAGTGTAAGGCAATAGTTGGAGTGGTGGATTGCCTAACCCAAGGCAGAGGGAGGGGGACTGTTGCTTCTTGGCTCCAGCCAACGTGAGAATAAAGGCTCAGTATTGACACATCTTCCAGATTTTTAAGGCATACCGAGAATCTAGTCCTTATATGAAATTTACAGGTTTTTAAATGCTCAGCAGGATAAACAAACAAGTCTGCAGGTCAGATACTGTCTAACAGGTTGCAGGTATGGGCTACACCTTTCCACTACATTACGGAAAATTAAAGGAGTGAAGGCGGTAACGTCCAATTTAGATTCAAGTACATTTTTAAATGTGAAACTGAACTGCAGTGTCACGGACAGCAATCTGACAATTCTAATAGTACAAAGCTTTCCACCCCACAGAAACACTAGTCAAGGTGCCACTGTTCTGAAATTAGGCCCCTACTTTTTCATTTCTCAGATTCAATACAGGACCTTCTTACTTTTTTTTTTTTTGAGGAAGATCAGCCCTGAGCTAACTGCTGCCAATCCTCCTCTTTTTGCTGAGGAAGACCGGCCCTGAGCTAACACTGGTGCCCATCTTCCTCTACTTTATATGTGAGATGCATACCACAGCATGGCTTGCCAAGCAGTGCCATGTCCACACCCGGGATCCGAACCGGTGAACCCCAGGCCGCCAAAGCAGAACGTGTGCACTTAACTGCTGCACCATTGGGCCAGCCCCATGACCTTCTTACTTTTAACTGTAGGGAGAAAAACCAATCTGGTAAATATTAAGATACAGGTAAAGACCAGACTTGTTAGGATTCAAGGTGATGTAAACTACAGTCAGATCTGAATTATACATGCTGCTGGAGTACAGAGGTGGTAATCAAAAATCACAGATGATCTGCCAAGCTGGGCTAGGGCTCTAGGCCCCTGGCAATGATCCTCTGTAGGCTGGGAATATAGCCAGACAGGAGGGGGTGGAAAAACCCAGATGCCAGGAGAAGGTCACCCAGTCCCCAGAGACATCTTTGCTTCCTCCATTTGGAGCCCACCTCCACCTCCTCCCCAAGGTTAATTTCCCAAATGTAAGGGAGAAGGCAATCTCTTACACATGGTGACGAATTGTCAAATACTGTAAGGCCCAACTGCAAATGGGAATTCTCCACATTTTCTCTAAGAAGTTGGTATCCATTTAAAGTCACACAGCAAAGCCCTGTGCATGGTAAACAGAGCATTTATAGAAGATTCTCTAAAAATCTATAAAAAGGCACTTGGCTTAAATTTGGTATATTTCACAAATACAGTTGTCTATAAACAAAATTAGGAAATAACATTTGTATGACCTCATAGATTTCATGAGGGAAAAGAAAAATCCTAAGTCAAAAAATGGGCAGTGCAGGGCTGGCCCCGTGGCCGAGTGGCCAAGTGGTTAAGTTTGAGCACTCTGCTTTGGCGGCACAGGGTTTCGCTGGTTCACACCCTGGGCGCACACATGGCACCACTCCTCAGGCCATGCTGAGGTGGTGACCCACACAGCACAGCCAGAAGGACCTACAGCTAAAATATACAACTATAACTGGGGGGGGGGGGGGGGGGGGGGGGGGGG
>NC_060270.1:57421699-57442298 GCF_021613505.1 Equus quagga
GGGGCGAAGAAGGAAAAAAAAAGAAAAAGACTGCAACAGATCTTAGCTCAGGTGCCAATCTTAAAAAAAAAAAAAGGGCAGTGGTAAGAAACACATCATAGATACACAGCTACAACTGATTCTCAAAACAAATAAGTAGACACAAGTCCTGTCCAAAGAAAGTTTATTTAGTAAAGAGCTAACTGCTTGGGTTTTTTTCTTCAGGTCTTAGTGGAAAGAGAAAACATATCATTACCATGTCTGGTAAAATGCCTGTAGCGTCTGCATGTCATTTCTAATTTTAGATATGGAAACAGGTTTCTCTCAGGCATTCTGACTTTCAAAGAGGGGCTGGTGAACTACAAGATATGAGAATCTCTGAAAGCCTGAAATCATACAGTAACATTTATAATTCAGCAAAAACAATGGTCCTTTCCTGCACAAGGAAAAGGCTATTTAAAGTTAAATCACATTTAACAATCTCTAAGAGTCTCTCAAATATTTTTTAAAAATTAACTATTACATAAACTCAGAAAAGATCTCTGAAGGCAGAGAAGGGAAAATACCTTTGAATATGAAGGCTTAAAGCTTAATTTGAAAAACTGTTCTCCATCCGTCAACTGTCATGCATAATTAAATAGGTAAATAAAGCAATAGCAGTAAAATCATTAGGTTTTTTTTTTCAGCAAGAAAACAGAGTCATCTTAGTGAACACATAAAGCATGTACTAAGATGTATTATATTAGAAGGTGCCAGTAACACACCATTTTTCATAAGGTTTTATCTAAACTTGTCCAATATGCTAATTTTTTGATACAGAAATTAATATTTGTGCAAAAATTACCAGGGCCTTCTTTAAGATATGGCACAAGTTCTTAATTTCTGAAGTTCTTATTCAGAGAGAATGTAACTTTGATTACAGAAATCATCAGTTGCTGGAATAGGGATGGTCCAGCCAACGAGAGATGCCTAGCTTAGTGACACCGCAAGGGCAAGAAGGAAAATGAACCGTCTGAGTATGAGACTGCCTACTGGGGAAAACACACACACACAGCTCTTTCCACTCCTCCCAGACTCGCTTTTGAGTAGCACCCTGAATTTCCCCTCTGCAGGTTTTACACCGCAGGACTGTGTTCCCCCAGGGTTCCCTTCAATGCTGCAGCCAGACCAGCTGGCCAGCGCTGTTTCTTCCATTTTCACCTGTTCGGGTTTCCTAAAAAATCTAAGAATACCGCAGTTAATCCACGGAGGAAATTTACTATACTCTTTCTTAACAGAGTCCAGTTCTACCTCCAAAGAGCCTGTACAACCTTACACCAGTGGTATGACTACTGAGATTTTTTTAATTAAAAAACATCTTTTAATTATACTTATTTTTTCAAAAAATTAACTTTTAAAAAGTACATTGCCCCAAGAGGACTATTGCTTTTGCCGGGGATAAAAGTGAGATTTAAACACAGGCATCTGGGACTTTTCAAAGCCCCTATCACACCGCACTGTCTTTCTACCATACCACACTGTGACTTTTTTGGTACATTTAGAATTTACAGTATAAGTAATGTGTGCACCTGTTTGTACCCACATGCATGAATTCCTAAATGTATCTGCCACTCACTTGCCCCTCCAAAGGAATGCTGTGAGGGCTGAATGAGAACAGGGCTCAGTAAACATTAGTGTTCTTCCTAAGACCCTGTTGCCTCCCTGTTAAAAAGGAGGGAATTCTAATGCAGAGTGGATTGCTCACCTGCATAAAAATCACCTCGTTTCTGAACTCTGGCTGGTAGGTTCCTGGCCACTTGCTTAGATGGCATACCACAGCCTAGCCACATGATGACCACATCCTTCTCTCCTAATCACATGAGTAGACACCGTCACAGACCCCAGAGAAGACCTGGGGTGGGGTGGGGGACCCTGGTGAAGAGAAAGTAAGGCAAAACCCTGAGGGCAGAGTTGTAAGAAAACTACAGCTTTCCAAAACATCGAGGAACCAAAAGACAAAGATGGGCCTTTCCACTGTAAGGAGTGAGTTCAGGGAGGAGGAGCTCTGTAGAACTAATTCCTAGAACAAGACCTCTAAGCAGGGGATGCCGGGCAGAACCCAGGTTCGGCACCAAGACGCCTCCTGGGAAGTGACAAAGAAAGCACTTCTGAAGCTAAGCGTGGGACGGGGTGGAGCTTGCCTTCCCAGTGACCAAGGCGACAGAAATAGCTCTAGCCCAGATTAGACAGCAGCTCAAAGGAGAAACTGGAAGGAGAGCCGGAAATGACTATATAAGTTCAAACTATGTGTGACACCGAGCCAATCAGAATTGAGCAATGTGAACATATGTAATATCCTAATCTGTAAATATATGCCCGAAAATTCCTATACACTATAGAAAGTTAAATTATCTCAGGCTGAGACACTGTGGGAGAGGAAAAATACTAAAACAGAAATGCACTGGAGGCAGAGGACACAGTTGGGAAAGGAAAAAAAAACAAAACCCTGCAGAATTCCCTTGAGTAAAGTCAAGAGAGTACAAGTTACCTGGGCACAGCCCGGCACCGCTCCACTGAAGACTGCTGTGCCAAATTTCACCCCATGGACACAAGAACCCCTTGGCACGTGGGAACAGAGTTTGAATCTTTTGCTGATGTACATAACACTTCGGAAATGCAGATGGTTCTGCTTTAAACACTCCTCATCATGTGAATGGCCGTGGACTACAAGTCTTAAACTGGACAGTGTTCTCCACCCCAGATGGCCAGAAATAAAACATTACTACTTCTGCAGCCCTGCAAGATATAAAATCCACTTACTTAACAAATTTTGCTTTGCTCCAAGTGCAAAATGTCCTTCAAAGCAAAGGTGTTATGTTCACATTCAGAAAAGTTTGTTTGGCCCTACAATAGATAAATCTCCCAGATAAAAATCACCAATGTTTGGGATGGTCTCAGTAGATACAGGAAATAATCTGGTAAATATTTTTGCTTTTTCTCTCATCATTCCCACTTTGAAAAGACATTTATTAGTCTATGTTTTCTCAAATAAATCGTGAAAGCTGACCTATAGCAAAGTATAGCAACACTCTCTGAACAGGCTTTATACACAATAATTAAAGTAGAAAATGAAAACTTTATGCAGTCTTATAAAAATAATACAGAATTTATGAACTAGCTCATTAAAAAAATTCTATCTTATCAAAGTTTGTTTAAAAAATTGTTTAAACTGTTAATAATTGTTCTCTACCTGAAATGAAAATACAGAAAATATGTGAAAGCCATAAAATTATAAGGGTACCAGATATTCCTGTTCTTAGAGTACTTTACTAATCCAAAGGAGTCTAGGTGCGCAATCAGAGGTGAAAGACCAAAGAGAGCAGAAATAAGACAGCCTCTTAGGTGAGAGTTTTAAAGATACATCTCTCAATACCACAAAATACCTCTCAGTACCATTTTAGGTTATTAAGAAAATCTACCTCAACGTATCATGTATTTTCAACTTCTCCATAAAAAGAAAAAAATCCTGGGATTTTGACAATCAGCTGAAGGTCACAAAAAATTGATGTAAGTAGAACGTAGGTCTCTCCGTTTTCCCAATCCACCACACAACAGTGACCTACAGACAGGAATGTTAATGATACAATTAAAAGTTCTCTAAAATTAAAACCGTATAAAGGAAAAAAGCCTCAGATGAAATCATATTTTAATATAAAATAGCGAAGGCTAAAAATGGTCACCTCTAAATTGAATAATTTTGAGGCAATAACAATAAGAGACAATTTAAATATTTTAACTATTTTTAAAATCAACACACATTTTATTCTTGAAAAACTCAATAAAAATGTAGCATGAATAAAAAATATTTATTCATGCATTCAATAAATGTTTATTCAGTACCAAATACAGGCAAGTTTTGTCCTTCAGCATTAAGCATACAGCAATTAACAGAGTCCCTGTCCTTACGAGGCTTACATTCTAGTGGGGGGAGACAGACGATACAGAAACAAAAACACACCAATAGTAGACACTGAGTGGCACAGAGAAAAAGTAGCAGGGTAAGGGGGATGGGAAGAACCAGGAAATAGAGGCCAGGTCATATTTTATATATGGTGGTCGGAGAAGGCTTTTCTGATAGGTGTTATATGAATAGAGACCTAAAGGAAATGAAGGAGTAAGCCATATGGATATCTGGGAAGCATGTTCCAGGCAAAGGGAACAGCAAATGCAAAGACCCTGGGGTATGAACATACTTAGGGAGTTGAGGATTAGAAAGGGTACACAGAGTGAGCATGGCGGAGTGGCGGGAGATGAGGCCCTTTTGTTTATTCTGGATTATCCAAAGTATCTAGAATTAACTGGCTTCAGAAGGTGAAGGGTAAGAGAAGCAGAAGAGAGAGTGAAAGGACAGGAACTACATTTCACTGAGCTCCTATTAAGTACTTGATAAAGAACACTATCTCATTTAATCCACACTCCTATCCTACCAAACGGTGTCGTTACACCTGTTTTACAGACAAGGCACGGCAAAGTTAGGAGACAGAGCCACCAATGGGCAGAAACAAATTTAAATGCAGATCCTTCCAACTCCAAAGCTGAAGCCCTTAATCATCATGCTCCTTTGCTTCCCTGAGGAAGCCAAAGGTGCCAGCTGCAAAATGGAGAGCATCCAAACTAACTGAGGTCCCACAGAGAGAAAAGTAAAATTACATGGCTGATACCCATGCGATACTTCCACATGTACACGCTACTCAGGGTTTCTCATTTTTCAGATCACCCAAAAGAAGACACTTATGTTAATTGATGTAAAAGATAATTCAGGATGAAGGGTGGATTAGGAAGCAAGGTAGGAGAGATGCAGCCCAAAAATACCTGTCTCAGCATCTGGATAGCTCATTCCACCCCTTCCTCCAGGCCCACCCTCCCTCCAGCCTCTGGGCAGAAGCAACCTCCCAGAAAGAGAGGTAAAATATGGAAATCCTAAAGGAAAAAATGATGGAGGCAAGAGATGCCTGCAGCTTTTCTTTTGCTTTACTGCATTTTTCCATAAGGGCATCCAAGCAAACACCATATACCTGTGTCTCCAATGTGCATAACATGTTCCAAGAAAGTAGTAGAGATTTATTCCTTTAAGTATTTCCAGACCAGCATTTTCCTAAGCTCCTGGATTTGAATTAGGAGGCGGTTGAGAGGAGGAAGTCCATGGATGCTGGTTGGTTCCCTGATTGAAGAGAAAGTATTCCCTTTCTCTGCATTAAGTGCAGAGGGGAAAGTAGTAAAGGGATTTCTCTGAGACTGACCCCATCAGGCCTTTCTCCAGGGAAATAACTAGCTGAAACCACTAGCACTGAGCATGACTGCTTAGCAAAGCCACTCTGAGATCAAAGAGCTGCGCACCAAAACTGCAGGGGGAGCCCTGTAACGCTTTGCAAAGAGTTAAGTGGGAGATGTTTGCAGTTTTCCTAAAAGGAAAAAGATAACAAGATTACAATCAAGCAGTGACTGCAGATAGTTTAAATTCTCCTAGGGAAACATACTTAATTTGTATAACTGATTTGGATTACTTTAAAACTGTTTAACGTTCTGTCAAAATAAATTTGCTGTACAAAGTTACTCATTAGTGTTTTATCTTCTAAACCAAATCCAGAAACACAATGTACCCCGTTTCACAGCTAGAGAAAAGGAGGCTGGTGGTGATGCGTGGCACTGCCAAGTTACATATCACAGTCAAACTGGGGTCTAAAGTTTACTTTGCTAACGGTACAGCAGGGGTCCTCACCTAGAGGCAATTTTGCCCCTATAGGGGAGGAAGAAAATTCCTCTACCCTCTAGGTCCTTCTGGCTGGCCTAAGAAAAAAACTGACGTGAGACAGAATAACAGTCAAAAATCAAACAAAGCTTTATAACACGTATACATGAGAGAAACCCAGAAAAACTGAATAACTCACAAGAATGGCCAGGGTAGCCACCTTAAATACCATTTTCAGCTAAAGACAAAGGAGGGTGTTGGGGGTAGGAGTTTGGGACATCAAGGGGGAGGAAAGCAATTTACATGGAGATGTAAATGTAAACGGGCCAACTATGGACAATGTGACCTGGGCAATGTGACCTGAGAAACACATTTTACATTACATTACAGTTATCTTATGGTATTGGCTCTTTCCAGGAACAGGCCCTTCTATTTTAAATTCTTTTTAGGCAGTTAGGGGGAAGGTCCAAGTTTCTTTCAGAGTCTTTTGTTCTTAAAAATAATCAAGCCAAAGAGACACATTTTCAGGTGGCCAAATCTGATCCCTCTCACTCCCTAAAGGATATCTGGCAACGTCTGGAAACAGTTTTGTTTGTCACAACTTGGGGGTGGGGGAGTGAGCAGGTGGGAGGGATGCTACTAAACATCCTCCAGTGCACAGGACAGCCTCCACAACAATAAAGACTCATCCAGCCCAAAATGCTAACAGTGTCCAGGTTCAGAAACCCTGGTTAAAAGTTAATTAGAAAAGGGGAATATCTGTTCTTTAAAAAAAAAAAAAAAAAGATAAAGTTGGAAAAAATACTGATGGATCAGAATTTTGAAGAAGAAAAGGCATGTCAATATCTAGGTGGTACTTCCCCATTTTCCAGCCCATAAGCACCAGTGCTCCCCAGGTGAGTTATTCCCTGCCTAGTGGGTGAGGTTCACCAGCTAAAGCAGAAGCAGCAGCTTTTCTTTTCAGTTAGACCTGGACCCTGTCAGGGCACAGGGCTAATCTCTCCCAGGTTCAGCCACTACCTCAAATCGGAGCATTTCACCACCGTACCCTGGGTGTCTTCTCAGAAAAGTGAAGATAACACTTTGCTCTCAAAGGCTGCTGTTTGGATTAATCAGCCCATGAAGAACTGCATGCTTTATAATGAAGACAAAAGGGGCTGAGAGTTTTTGGATGCTACTAATGATGCTTGCTGCTTGGAGCACTTGAAGAAATAATAATAATAAAAAGATGCAAATCAAAGCATGAGGTGAACAACATCTCTTTCCCCCACACCAAATGCTTCCAGTGAATACTCTGACTTAAAATTTCATATTATTTACATATGGCTGGAAGCTAGAGTTTTATCATGAGAGCTGTTTGCATGAAGACACCAGTCACAGCAGGGTTCTCAAATCCTCCAGCCAACTCAGAAAGCACTTCCATGTCTCACCAACTATCAGATTTAATACAGTGATCATCTTTTCCCTAAGTAGTTCTACAAGCAATTTAACATCCCAGACTACAGAACCTGAACATACATGATACAATACCATTAAAACAATCCTTCCATAAGCCAGAAGTTGAATCTTCCCAGATAAAAACAACAATAACAAAACCTCCAAAATTCAACTTCTAAAAGTCAATCCACGGAAGAATTAAATTTCATGGAAATTAACACACACTCCTTTACTGAGCTGAAATTAAATAACATGCACACCACTTTACACATGGCAAAGCAGCAGCTCTCACCATGTTTGCTATCACAAAACAAATTAGAGGGCTGGGGGGTACTGACAGCTCTATTCAGGGTTACCTCACACCCCACAGATAACAACTTGAGACAGAAGCCTGTAAATGCAGCACCTGAATTGTGGCAGTCTCTCTCCCCAGCAGTGAATTCTCTGCCTCTACGTAACATTCTCCCCAAAGGATAATACTATGTGTATTATCTGGGTGCATGCTGAGATTAGACTACTACGAAACAGTTCAGCCAGGAAAATCAACACACACCCATAGATCTTAGGCCTGTGAAAAACTCCAAACTCCCTTCACAGCAAACTCCAGATGCTGGCCTCTGAGATCTGGCCCTTGTCTGAACAGCTCCATCCCTCTCTTCCTGGAGCATAACAGGCTCATTGCCACCTCTGCACTTGCTGGTCCCTCTGCCCAGAATGTTCTTCTTCAGATCTTAACATAGCTGGCTCCTTCTTGTTATTCAAATCTCAATAAAACATCACTTTATATAAGAGGCCTTTCTTGTCCATTCAATCTAAAGGAGCACTTCTAACACTCTATTTCTATTTCTCCTTGTTTATACTTTCATCACATTGCTAATCACCACCTGAAATTTTCTAGCTTTTCATCTCTTTCTACCTATGCACTAGAATGCAGATCTCATAAGATCAGAGTTTCTGCCTGCATTGATTACGGCTCTAATCCCAGCTCCTAGAACAGTGCCTGACACAGAGAAGGTGCTCAGTGAATGGGTTTTAAATGAATGAATGAATGAAATGGAACTTGACTCAAAGAAAATCATGCAATACGACTAAATTATAAGATATTAAGAGAAAGAGGAATGAATTTATTAAGAAATTTATTAAATGCTAATTATGCTGCAGTTCTTCAGATACATTATCTCATTAAATCTTCACAAAACCCTGCAAAGCATATATTATTATCTTTACTTACTATTCACAGACGAAGACTCGGAGAAGTTCAATAAGTAGTTCAACAGTAAAGGTGACACGACCTCACATCTGATTGACTCTAAGCCTGTGCTCTTTCCACTCCTTCTTTACTATGCAAACACAGTTCTTCATTTGATGACCCTCTAAAAAATGGTCTCATGGCCACTGGGAGTCCAGTAGAATGCTGCCTACTGTGACTGGCATGATGACCTTGACCTGATAAAACTAGTGAGACCAGAAGACAGAGAGGACTACTGACTGAGCTGGGCACAATGAACGAAAGTACTGTAAGCTGGTGAGATGTTGACAAGTCAGAGACCTTCTGAATCTCTTCAGTGGTCAAAACACTGTGTTCAAATTCAACTGAAAGACGAACTTAAAGAAACCTCCTAACCCTGACTAACATAAGCCTTAACCAATTTCCTCCCTAAGTCAAACAGACACACTTTGACTAACATGGATGAGAAAATATGAAAGTTGTTACATATGTAAATCTAAATTCCAACCCTTAAATGACCCAGATATGGCTAGTCTCCCCATGGCAGGCTCTGCCATTCCTCAGTAATGGCCTTGCCACTTTGACTTCGTCACTCTGTCCCATCTCCAAAAAGAAGACCCAAGTGCACAGAATATTCACTTGTGATATTGCATGACAGTGATACATCTTACCTTCGGAGCATTGTCATCACATCACAGATCCTCCCTCACGTCCCTCTGCTTTCCAAAGTCTGTGTTCTCAAATGCAACCCTCTCTACTAGGCAAAGCCCCCACACAGAAAGGTGTTCCGCCCCTTGGATTCACTGCTTCTTTGCCAGGCCAGTTTGCCTTCTCCAACTTACTTCACCTTGTTCTATATTACACATAACATTTTTGCGAAACACTGTGCTACATTTTTACCCTGAAAAATTATTTTACACATAATAGTTAAACAAGTACGCCTAATTTCTAAGATACCTCAGAGGAACAAGAATATTAGTAAACCTTTAAATTTTAAAGATGATAATCTGAACTTTCACAAACAATGGCAGATATACAAACATCATGTCATTAATTAGTGTTAGACTTCATCAAAATAGGTTAATAACCGTTCATGTAACTAAGAAATATATCAAAGGCCTACATCACAAAGCACCACGCACAGACATTTACACAAAGGACTTCTACCAAACCTCTGAAGGAACAGATAACTGCAATGATGTTTAAATTTTGGGTGGTAAAAGGTAGAGAGATTTAAAATTCTTTGTATAATACCAGAATAACACTGATAGAAGGATCTTTTTTTTTTTTTTTTTTTGAGGAAGATTAGCCCTGAGCTAACATGTGCCACCAATCCTCCTCTTTTTGCTGAGGAAGACTGGCCCTGAGCTAACATCTTCGTCTACTTTATATGTGGGATGCCTACCACAGCATGGCTTGCCAAGCGGTGCCATGTCCGCACCCGGGATCCAAACCTGCGAACCCCAGGCCAGCGAAGAGGAACGTGCATACTTAACTGCTGTGCCACCGGGCCAGCCCACAAGGATCTTTTAAAAAAGATAAAATCATATGATTCATAGTGATATTCACATAAATATCAAGGCAGAAATCCTGATGAAAATAAGAGTAAACAGAATCCATCAATACTTTAAAAGAATAATACATGTGTGATCATGTGAGGTTCATACTAGTAAGACAAAGGATGGCTCAACATGAGGAGATCTATCAGTGTAATTTACCTCACTAGCAGGTCAAAGGAGAAAAAATTGATAATGTTTATAAATTTGAAAACATGTTTGATAAAATTCAACATAAATTCCTAATTTTAAAAATTCTTAATAAAACAAAAAAGTACATATAGTTCCTTAACATGATTATATTATATATACACACACACACACACACACACACACACGTGTGTTTGTGTGTGTGTGTGTCTAGATAGATAAATATCTATATCTGAATTCCAAAACTTATATCATGATTAATGATGAAATTGTAGACACAATCCTACTAAACTCAGGAACAAAACACAGATGCACATTATCATCACTATTATTTAACACTATTCTAGAAGTACAAGTGGATGCAATTCAAAGAGAGAAAAAATAAGAGAGAGACAAACTGCAAAGGAAGAGGCAAGACGATCAGTATTTACAGCTAATATAATTGGATAACAAGAAGACCTATGAGAATCAACTGAAGACCTATAACAGTAAGAGAACACAGTATGGTGGTTTTCCTGCATAGATATATAAAACAGAAAACATTATGCCCCACAGGGTCTAAGAAAAACAATAACTAGAGGGCACCCCGAGGCCCAGTGGTTAAGTTCGCGCGCTCTGCTTCCGCAGCCCAGGGTTTCACCGGTTTGGATCCCAGGTGCAGACATGGCACCGCTCATCAGGCCATGCTGAGGCGGTGTCCCACACAGCACAACCAGAGGCACTCACAACTAGAATACACAACTATGTACTGGGGAGCTTTGGGGAGAAGAAGAGAAAAAAAAAAAGAAGAAGACTGGCAACATATGTTAGCTCAGGTGCCAATCTTTAAAAACATAAAATTAATAAACAAACAAAAAATTCGTAAAAGAAGGTTAATAAATTAAACTATATGAAGAAAAAATAAAAAAGCCACAACAGAAGTCTTAAATAAATTAAAGAAGTATCCTGTTCTTGGGTATTTTAAAATTATCAATTGATCTCAAATTATATAGGTAATGCAATCTCAATAAGAAAACTAACAGAATGTTTGTCATTGTTCTTGTGTGCAATCAGATAAGATGATTCTAAAGGTTAGACAGCAAAATGAAACATGCCAGAATAGCCAGGAAAATTCTAGATTTTAAAACATAAAGCTACAGTAAATAAAACAGTTGGTACTGGGTGTATGAAAAGCAATGAAAGAGAAAAAAGCTCAGCCATAGACCCAATAGACATAAGAATTTAGTATACAATAAAACTGCACTTCAAACAGGCGGAGCAAAGATGGGTTATTCTAGTAGGCTGGAAAAATAAAACTAAATTTCTATTTACCTCACTTCTCATAACAATTTCTGATTGATTAAAGGAAAAAATAATAAATTCGCAAAAAAACCTAGAAGAAAACAATAAGTAATCTTTATCACCTCTAAATGTGAAAATGCTTTCTAAGTGAAACAAAAAATTCCAAAACTATAAAAGAAAATAGCTAAATTTGATAGTGTAAGAATTTTTTTAATCTGTAAAGAAAAAAATGCCATGAGTCAAAACACAAACAACAAACTGCAAAGTATATTGACAGCACATATGACAAAGGGCAAATTTTCTTATATAGAGAGAAAACTCGTACTGCTTGATCAGAAAAAGACCAATAATACAATAGAAAAATGGCAAAGGACATAAACCAAAAATTCACAAAATATAAACACTACAAATGGCTTTTAATCCATAAGAAGATGTTCAGCTTCAGTCATACTTAAAGAAATGAAAATTAAAATGAGATCCCATTTTCACTTATCTAACAGGCAAAAGTCAGAAAGTTTAAACACAGTGTTGCGGTAAAAAGGTGGGGCTTCAGGAACCCATGCAGCACTAATGGAAGCATAAAGTGCTCAACCTCCATGGAGCTCCATCTCACAATATCTATCAAAATTAAAACTACATACTCTTTGACCCAGCAATTCCACTTCTAGAAATTTATCCTAAAGATATACACATGGGAAAGACACATGTCAAAAAAACATATATTCATGGGCCAGCCCGGTGGTGCAACGGTTAAGTTCACGTGCTCCACTTCGGCAGCCTGGGGTTCGCCAGTTCGGATCCCAGGTGCGGACCTAAGCACTGCTTATCAAGCCATGCTGTGGCAGACATCCTGCATATAAAATAGTGGAGGATGGGTATGGCTGTTAGCTCAGGGCCAATCTTCCTCAGGAAAAAAAAAAGAGAGAGAGAGAGAAGGATTGGCAGTGGATGTTAACTCAGAGCTAATCTTCCTCAAAAAAAAAAACCATATATATATATATATATTCAGTGTAGCGCTGTCTCTAAGAGCAAAAACATGGGGAAAACTTAAATGTGCATCAGCAAGAGATGGCTAAATAATGAATGGTTCATCCATACAATGGAATACTGAGGAGCCAGTAGAAAAGAATACAGAATCTGAAAAAGCACAAGGAACAGAAGAGTTTATATAATATGCTCCCATTTATATGAAAAGGGAACTAGAGTCATATAGATATGTTTGTACATGCTTAAAATCTTACTCAAAAGATGCAACAGAAAACTGATACTGATAGTTTCTTCTGGGGAGGGAGTTTAGAGATCTGGAGTAGAAGGGAATTTAATTTTTTCTTGAACATACTTTTACATCCTTTGAATTTTTTAGTTTGGGCATTTTTAAGTTATAGAAGGAATAATGTAGCTTTCATTTTACTTTCAGACTTATAGTACTATAAACCACCAATGTTTCTTTTAAATAAATTTGTTCTTTTTAAATAAATAAAATAATCATTTACTACTTCTTATATAAAGCTTAAAATTATATAGAACATTCAAAATGTTCCAGGAAGTAAACTTCTAAAATTCTTTCCTATCAAAATATAGATACTCTTAAGCACAATTCTAATGATGTAACCAGTGGTTTTGAATACCTAGCACACTGGTTAACAAAGAGTAAGCAAACACTTTATAAATGCTTGTTGGATAAGATAAAGAAAAACTGACCTGGGTGAAACAAAACATACTCCCCTAAACTAGCCTTCAAATATGAGAAACAACTTCCTGGTCGTGTCAAAGGCTTAAAGTTTCCAGTCACCCTCAGAACCACCACAGAGCCAGATATCTGGTCAGAGTGGTTTCCTGATAATACACCCTTTCCCAGTCACCACTAGTGTCCTTCCAATCCTAGCCTGTTATCAGAACACCTATTGCTCAACCCCCCAGTTCTTCCCAAAGGTAAGATTCTTCTGGGACAAATAAAAGAAGTACTCTCCTTTCAACTAACCCAACTGATGTATCCAAAATTCAGTGCTTACTATAGAGTAGGAACATAATGAGGATTTTTGAGATAAATTAATGTTTGACATGGTGATTGTACAAGGAAATGACTTTGCCTTTGGGTGAGAGAATGTAGGGGAAAAAACAAAAATAATTTTTTTAAATACTATTTAATAAGTATCAAGTCCATCCTTTTGTGGAATGTTGAACACACTACGTAGGCTGCAGAGCCTATAAATTC
The DNA here is from genome assembly GCF_021613505.1 of Equus quagga. Taxonomy (NCBI): domain Eukaryota; kingdom Metazoa; phylum Chordata; class Mammalia; order Perissodactyla; family Equidae; genus Equus; species Equus quagga. The sequence continues at coordinate 57,435,274 of NC_060270.1, forward strand.
TTCTCTGTTTTACCGGGAAAACAGTATGCATAATCTGACCTCATTTTACACTGTGTGGCTTTTTTTCCCCCATTAGCTCTTTCAACACTGAGCGCTATCTAATATCCATTAAAGCTCCAGAGTTTTCTGTAAGACACTCTTATTCCTAATTAACTATTCATATAGTAGAAGATGGGTTGTTTGGCTCTTTACAACTTTTTCCAGTCCATTATCAAGATCAAGCCACATTTCAACAGCCATACAACTTCAGTAGATGATATTATATATGAATGAAACAGTATGGCAGATGAGAACAGTGTCAAACCATTTTAAAAACACAGTGAAGATACAGATATTTATATATTAATTTGCCACAAGTTACCCTAGTAGAACGAAAACATTACTAGACATTCAAAGATGCTAAATCCATTATTAGGTAGTTGCTCAAGCAATACCTGAATCCAACTTGTTTATTTTCAGTAGTAGTTCGCACATATTATGTACTCTTCCTAAACACTTCTAACCTAAAATAAATTTAAGATTCTCCTCCAAATCCCTTTTTTGGTATTTCAACAAGCATACTGTTAATGTCATCTCCTCTTCTACATGTAAGGTATTTCTTTAGTCCAATATCTAATTCCCAAGAATAAAGTCCTAAAGGCAAGCATCCCTATGGAATTACAAAAACCTTTAGGAAAACTCCAGGAGAAAATGCAGAACAGTAGGATTCAAGAGTGAAAAAGGAGAGGCATTTAATACGGTGCAGGGGAAGGACGGATGGACGGGATGGGATGCGGGACCACGGGACAGGACGCGGGACCATGGGATGGGACATATAGAGAGTGAGGACTTTTTTTCTAGTGAATTCAGTCAACCACAAAATTTTAACACTTCCATTATTTAATTTCTAGACATAGCACATGATAAATGCCATTCTCTTCCTGAGAATTACTAAAAAGTGTGCAAGTACCACTGCATCACCATGATTAAATATTTGTGCGTGAAAAGAGGCAGATGAGAACTTGGAAGTCGTCTGGTGCTGAAACCTTTGGATAAAAGCTGCTCTGAGGGAGAAGGGCTCTTTAAGAGTTCTGGGCGCAGGCGGGCTTCTTTGATGATAAACAGGCCCAGCTTCAGAAGTATGTGCATTTCCACAGTTGCTCAGAAGTTCCACTGGACCATGAACGGGCCAAAATAATTTTTAAAAAAGATTACTAAGAGTTTTTTTTAGCAACCACCACTCTGAAAGGAAAAAATTCTTAAACCTTCTAGAAACTTGAAACTGTTAAATTACAGAACACCATAATTCAATGAACAAGTGCTTATAATGCACAGTATATTTAAAAATTAAGTAAAAATTAAGCACATTGTATGATTAAACATAAAAATACCTTAAGTATAAAGTGAGAGGTAGGATAACAACTCTTTTTTTACTTAACTCTTCTAAGCTCTATACATTAAAAAACTTGTTAAACTAGCAGATATTACTTCTGAAATAATAAAAAATACGGATTCAAAGAAAGTTATCTAAATGAGGTTTTTTAAATAGGTTAATCTCATTCATTTAGCGACAATCAATTCCAGTCCTTCAGAAATCAACTAATTGTAAATACAAATACATTTTATGCATTTTTTTCAAAAACTAGTTGAAGAAACCAATAAACCTAAACCTTTCCACGCAGGCCACAAGAAATGATTTCTCAATCTACTAAACCTTTAACACACAAGCCAACTTGGGCAGATAATCAAAAATCTTCACCACGCTCAGTTACTTTTGGGGGAACTACACTGTTGCTCCTAATGATTGTGACTAACATTCTGTCATTTTACGTCCTATAACAGGTTTAGTCAACACGGTGTTGGTGGCAGTGCTGAAAAAGCACCCTCAAATCAACTTCAGAACAGACATTAGATGGCCAAACCTCTGCATGAAAGGTCACACAACTGTCACGACACCCTGTAGAAGGAAGACGTCTATGAACTAAAGATAATGATGACAACATTTATTTGGCAAAACTAAACACATTAGAATGGGGAGAGTGACTGCTAATGGGCACAGGGTTGCTTCTTGGGCTGAAGAAAATGCTCTGAAATTAGACAGTGGTGATGGTTGCACAGCTTTATGAATATACAAAAACCACTGAGCTATAGACTTTAAAGGGATGAATTTTATAGTATGTAAATTATATCTCAATAAAGAAAACTACATAAATAAATCAATCTCAAGAAATAAAACACTAGCCAAAAGTGAGCGCTGACATTCTGAAAGGCAAGTGCTATTGAAGCTGGGCCCGGGAAGTTCAGCAAGACGCCTGAGGCAAGGCTAAGGTCCCGGCAGGTTCAGAGTTAATGTGTCCTGTACCTGAATTTCAAAAACAAGATATATAAAGAGCCTCAAACTCAACCCTTGAATTCTCATTCTTCTTCTGAGAAGCTGCCTTCTGAAAAATTACTAATGGCTTTCTAAATATGTGCAGACAAAAGCAGGGTAAACACACTGCAGTACATTACTTTCAGAGGCTACCAGTCCTTGGGCCTCATCGCCTCAGTGACGGCGCAGATGAGAGCCTACACGCGCCCCCAGCACTGTGCAGCTTTCCTCCCCACAGGAGTCCTTTCATGAGCCTCGAGCTCCTCTGAATGTGGAATGCTTTTAGAGAGGACAGCTAAGAGGTGTGTGCAGCCGAGCCCATTTTCCTTTTCTTTTAGCACAATGGACAACTTTTCAGTTTCAGTAGACTTCTACAGTATGGACAGAGAATTACAAAAAACACAGCACCTATTTGCAGAGGAAGATCTACAAGACCACTCAGCCTGTCCATGTCCAAACGGGAAAACCTGCAGACGTGAAATCCCTCTCCAGGAGATGTGCTTTTTAAAGCAAAAGAAAATCAAAGCATATAGTAAGGCCATCCTAAGGCTGTAACTATCAGTCACAGCTACTAAGAGTTTGCATAAAGCCATGAGTATCTTTGAATGTCACTAAAAACATTTTTTTCCTAAAACTAAAGAGTAATGGCCAGAAGGGAAGTGGGGTACTGGGGTACACTACACGGTTCTTTACATCCTTTATCTCAGATTAATTCCCAAAACAGCTAACATTTACTGAGTGCCTACTATGTGCCAGGTACTACTTTAAGTGCTTCACATATATTAATTCATTTAATGGCATAATAGCCCTTTGAGGTGAACACTATTATAATTATTCTCACTTTTCAAATGAAGAGACTGAGGCCTAGAAAGGTTGAGAAACTCACCAAACAGCATACAACTAGAAGTAGCAGAGGGAAGATCTGAAGACAGGCAATTACGTGTGCGAGTCCACCACCTTACCCACTGCACTCCACCGCCCCTCACCACTCAGTGAAGACATCATCCCCCTGGCAGAGAAGATGATACCCAGTTCAGAGTATATCATTTACTTGCCCAAGGTCAGACTGCTAGTAATGGATGGGCCTGGATTCAAACCCAGGTCTATAGGATGTCAAAGGCCATGTTCTTTCTATTTTCCTCCCAGCCTTCTGGAGTTGGTGATAAAACAGAGCTGAGACCTGGCTTCTTGGCAGTGACCTGAGAATTGAAAGGAAGCCATCTAAGGCATATTCCCCAGCTCCACTGCTCTCTTTCCTCTAAGCTTCAAGATCTTTTGTACAGTAATGTTTGCCTTTTTCAGAGTTTACATAGTCTTTTTACAGGAGAAAGTGGCAAAGAGAAGAGAATGCAGTAACAGGAACGCATTAGTTATAGTGACTACAATACAAGATAATGCCAGGAAAGCATTTTTAGGCCGTTTACTGCAGAACATTTAGAGTAAGCAGAACAACTAAGCCCTGACTGTGGGTTCTGTACAAAAAAGAGGAGAAAGAAACTCTATACCTATTAAGAATTCCCATTTCTACCTCCCCCCATCCTCCTGTAACCTGTGCCTTTCCATACCTCCTCCTTTTACCAAGCAGAGTCTTCACTGTGCTATCCCCATGCTTTGGATGTGCCTGAGGTTCTGGGCCCAAAGCCTTTAAACTTCTCAAGACAGGTTTCCTGCAGAGTCTGGTTCCCAAGGACAGGACAAGGTTTCTCCGCCCTAGCACTATGACATTTGGGGGTGGATAATTTGTGGTGTGGGGCTGTCCTGTGCACTGCAGAATGTTTAGCAGCCTCCCTGGTCTCTACCCACCAGACACCAGTACAACAACTTTCTCCCAGGCCCTCTGCAGTGGTGACAACCAGTATGTCTCCAAACACTGCCAGAAGTCACCTGGGGGACAAAATCACCCCATGTTGAAAACCACTGGGACAGGTCTCCAGTTCCAATAACTCAAGTTATTCTTACTTTTGGCCCCCTCTCACTTTTGTCCCTATCTGTATTATTCTCACCTGTACTTGCTGCTTTACAGATCGTCTTATTTGTTTTGCATATTCAGACAGGGATGATGTTTATACTTTTATCTCTCTCACAGATGCAAGTAATTCATTCTGTTTAGAGGGCTCAAGAGAATGTCAAGAAACCCAGGTGCTCCTTAAAAGAACAGTGACTCAGCACCAGACTCCTGGTGTAGTGGTTAAGTCCAGCGCGCTCCACTTCAGCAGCCCAGGTTCACGGGTTCAGATCTCGGGTGCAGACTTACACCACTTATCAAGACATGTTGTGGTGGTGACCCACATACAAAATAGAGGAAGACCAGCACAAATGTTAGCTCAGGCCTAATCAACAGTGACTCTGAATAAACGGTATATGGGAGCTCCTTGTAATAGTTTTGCAACTTTTCTCTAAGTTTGAAATTATACCAATATAAAAAGTTACAAAAATATTATTAAAAATTGTCCCATTCGCAACAACACGGATGGACCTTGAAGGTATTATCTTAAGCGAAATAAGGCAGACAGAGAAAGACAAATACCATATGATTTCACTCCTATGTAGAAAACAAACTGACACATGGATAAAGAGAACAGTCTAATGGTTACCAGAGGGGAAGGGGGTTGGGGGATGGGCAGAAGGGATAAAGAGCCACATTTATATGCTGACTGACAAATAATAATGTACAACTGAAATTTCACTATAATAAACTATCATGACCTCAATAAAATTTTTTTTAAGTTACAAAAATATTATTAGAAATATGGGAGAAAGTACTTGAAAATCATTATATCCACTAAGGGGTTAATATCTAGAATATAAAGAACTACTAAAACTCAACAACAAAAAGTCAAATAACCTGATTAAAAAATGAACCAAAAATCTGAATAGACATTTCTCTAAAGATGATATACAAATGCCCAATAAGTATATGAAAAGATACTCAATATTATTAATCATTAGAGTAATACAAATCAAAATCACAAGATATCATCTCACACACATTAGGATGGCTACGATTTAAATTAACAGAAAATAAGTGTTGGTGAAGATGTGGAGAAGTTGGAACCCTTGTGCACTGTTGGTGGGAGTGTAAAACAGTGTGACCACTATGGAAAATAGTACGGCAGTTCCTCAAAAAATAAAAAATAGAACTCCCATACGATCCAGCAATCTCACTTCTAGGTATTTACCCAAAAGAACTGAAAGCAGAATCTCAAAGAGATATTTGTACACCCATGTACTCAGCAGCATATTCACAAAAGTCAGGAGGTGGAAACCCAAATATCGATTGACAGATGAATGGATGAACAAAATGGGGTGAACACATAGAATAAAATATCACTCAACCTTAAAAAAGAAGGAAATCTTTTCACATTCTACAACATGGATGAATCTTGAAGACAGTCTGCCAAGTGAAATAAGCAATAGAGAAAGACAAGTACTGAACGATTCCACTTATTTGAGGTATGTAAAAGTAGTCAATTCACAGAAACAAAAGTCTAATGGTGGTTACAGGAGGATGGGGGGAGGTAGAAATGGGAATTCTTAATAGGTATAGAGTTTCAGTTTTCCAAGACGAAAAAATCCTGGAGATCTTCTGCATAACAACGTGAATATACTTAACGATACTGAGCTGTGCACTTAAAAATGGTTAAGATGGTAAATTTTATGTTGTATGATTTTATTACAATGAAAAATTTTTTACAAGAAAGGAAAATATTTTAGAAATTATTTAGATTAAATTGTCATTCTAGAATAAATGGAAAAGCTACCTTCATAGTACTAATCTTCTCTAATGTCATGATGAGATTAATAGGACGAACATTCATGGGGTACCCACTCTGCATAAGGCAGTGAGGTACTACGGTGTATCTGAAAAGAGACCTACAATAACTAGACAGTAAAAACAGGCATAATGGTGACCTAAACCTTCCTACCCATACCTCTACCCAATTTCAGGAAGGTAAAATGTTTTACAACTCAGATTCAACACTGCCAAAGGAAACAATCTAATGCCGGAGGAAATACCATGTTTTCACCCTACGAGATCCCACCACTGTCTGGAATGGTGATTAGTGATAATTGCATGGGTGAAAAAAACCACTAACCAACTTCTGTTTCCCACGGTTGGAGGAGCTGAGAAAGAGGTCGCTGATGGTGTTACCTGTTAAGAACTAAGTTACTCTGGTTTTCAACATGATTCATAAAGCTTCCCAAAGTAGAAAATATCCATTTTGTACATGAGAATTCTATAAACTCATCATGCTAGACATTTTCTAAAATGTCATTCCTTTAACTCAACAATTAGCATAGAGGAAACAATATATTTTGATGACAGGTAAAATAAGAGAAAGTTGATTTCTTTTTTTTAACAAATATTCTCACTTCTTTATTAGTTTTGCTTAGCTTTCAACTTAATTTAAATGGAATTATGCAGAATGTGCACTTTTATGTCAGACTTCTTTCACTGTCTTTGTAGATTTCAAACATTTATGAATGTGGCTATAGTTCATTTTTATTTCTGTATAGTATACCATTATACAAAAAATGTTAAAAATCTAACTTATTTTATCCCTCATATTTTTGATGCACATCTGGGTGGTTTCTAGTTTAGAGAATTACCAAACAATGCTGCTCTGAATGTTCTTTTGCAGTGAGGAACATATGTAGGCATTTCTATTGGGTG
>NC_060270.1:57442398-57484430 GCF_021613505.1 Equus quagga
TTTTCAGATAACCAATCATTCAGGTTTGCAGAATATCAAATGCATTTTTCTAAATGTCACAAAAAAGCTGAGCAGAGTTTCTCCCAGGACACTCTAACTTTAGAATGTTTCCGTCGAGATAGATTAAGCTGTTTGTGGGAAAGGAGAGCAGAAATATGTTACCTTAAAGTTAAAGGAAAGGTCAGCGTAAAGTCTGATGAATGTCAAGAACGCAATATAGAACAAAAAAGAATATGCTGTGCAAAGAAATTATAAGAAGAAAACACATATAGCAGCAATTTAAAATGTTTCTTTCAAAATGAACTATTTGATGATTCTTTATGTTCTTTGTCAAAATAATAACTAATTTCTCACAAAACAGTACTAGTATAATTTTGCTTTATTTTAAAAAAAATCTTTAAGCTAGCTGGCTACAAAACACCTTAAAGAATTTGAGGGAAATAATTTTAATCTTTACTCACATCACTCTAGTATACTGTTAGTGAAAAGAGACTTTTTTAACATTTTACTTTCGTATAACTAATTATATATAACAGAACTAGCTCTGCATTCAATCTTGAATATCTAAAAGACACACAGCCGAGAGGAAAATAACGTGGAAAGCAAAATCAGCACGCGTGCTTTAAAAATTAGTATGTTTCAAAGCAAAGAGTTTTACAGAATAACAACTTATTCGCATTGTTGAAAATCAGTTTTATTCCTAAAGTAGGAACAGTATAAAGCTACACTTGCAAGAACATTCAGATAATCAGAAGAAAGCTGCTAAGTACAGTACTGATTTAACAACAAGAGATTGGTCTTCTGTGTATTACCCAGCACCATCACTTTCTCTCTTAAAACAACCAAAACTAGAATGACATGCACAGCTATTTATTTTTTGTTGATTTTCACAGGTGAGCCTTTGATGTTAAGCTTGTCCACAAAGACAGTGGATCCTCTTCCATGTTCAATGGCTGGACTTTGATGAGGTTTCTCCCTGAGAAATATACACATGAACGTTAATACCATTTTTAAAATGGTCAATGGTTTCTAAATTAATACACACTTGTTAAAAATGAATATAATTTAAGCAGAGTTTTATCTTCAAATTTCCTTAACAGCTTTGAAAAGCATATGGCAGACGACTTCTCTCAACCTTTAAGAGAGCAACAGCTGCCTTCCCGAGGCACAGTGAGCTCCTTCAGTTTAACCTCACTGTCCAACATGGTGCTGCTAGCCAGCCATCACTTACATTTAAATTAATTAAAGTGAAAAAAAAGTGTTAAATTCAGTTCCTCGGTTGCATCGGCCACATTTCAAGCGTGATTCAACAGGCAGCGTGGCTAGTGGCTACCAGATTGAACAGTACAGATACACAACATTTTCATCTTCGCACAAAATCGTTTCAGAAAGTTCTGCTGGATGGTGCTAGTTTACAGAAAATGCCATTGATACAGCCCCAGATTTATGGATCATCTATAAAGAGCATGTTTTCTCTAATTGGGAGCTCGATTTCATAGTCAAACTTAGCACTGTTAGGTTTTTATCAATAAACTTTTCAAAGTGAGACAAATATCTAAAATTAATACGGAAGCAAGTTTTTTACAGAAAATATTTGGGCTCTAAATTCCTAAACAAGTATTTTTAAATAAAAGACACTAACATGAAATTCTGCACAAGGGTTGATTGGCTTGACACCACTTGCCCTCCGCTGGCGCTGTGAAGCCTCGCGCCTTCTGCAGCAGCCCGCCACTCTCTGCAGCCCAGAGCACATTTCTGTTTCAGGGCCTGCTGAGGCCAATCTCCATTACCACGCACCGCCCCCCCGACCCCATTTCTCTCTCTCGTGTAATTAGGAGTTAGCCATTTTTTCAATTTTTTCCTTAGAGAACCAAATTAAATTGTAACTCTACAATATATACTAAATATATAAAAATCTCTGTAATCTTTAAGATGTGATTTCAGCACATTTATATTTCACAGCTATTCCAAAAGGTAATTCCAAAGGAGGCTAAAGTTTTTGCAAAACTCTTCCAAAATATCTAATATCTAATACAGATGTTACATATGCTACAAGTCCCTAAAAATGCATTTACCATTAAATGCTAAATTTTGACTCGCTAGGGAAGTTTTGTTAATGCCTTTCAAATACAGCCTCTTTCTCCTTATCATATCTCTGGAAAATAACATCTTTACCATGTATGACTCCCACTCTATCCCGATTAAAATCTGTTTCACAAGAATAACTACATTATAGCACATTACTTTTCCTTAGGAGGATTTTAGCCCCTATCTTGTAAAGCATAATTTGCTAGTGAGTTACTAATCATACAGCCCTAAAATATTATTGGTTTTCAGATACAAATTTAAATTTGTGTGGAATACTCAGATATAATGGAAAATTATTACATCTTTCACAAAAGATATTGTTGCTACAAACAACTTAGATGTTAACCAAAACTTCCTGATAACAGAGGTAAAATTACTAACTTTTCTTCTAGTTCTTCTTTAAAAAAACACAGATTATTTTAAAAATGACTTTACCTTCTTTTAAGCTCTCGGGATCTTGAATTCTCATGACCAACACTGCGCATCCTAGTGTTTTCTAGATTGCGCCATTGTCCCCCTGGTTTGTACTTCAAAATCTCATTTTGCCACTCATCATCAAATGCGTGAGCATCACCTACATTAAATATCAAAGTAAAGGGGTAAGTACTACAGTATCAACTGTCAGTAACTGCCTCTCTCCCTACACATTTCCTTCTAGCCTGTGTTTCCATCAGCCTAACCTCAAGATAGAGGCAGGAAACTGCTTCATATATAAAGGCTTTGACTCAGGGTAGTACTTACTTTTCTGTTTGTTCCTCTCCTATTCCTATTGTTAATTTGGTTATTGATGATCCGGTTTTTCACGCACCTGCCTGGATATCATATTATTCTACCCAATGGACCCCTTGACCCAATTACACTAAGACACAGTCTTTCTTCCTGGGTCATCTCATAGTCATCATGCTTTCCTCTGCACCTGGGCCCTCCTCCTATGACCAGCACTTCCTATCAGGCTCACCGTTTTCCCTCATAATTTGGCCTCAGAAGCGTCTGTTGTCCATTTCCTGAGATAGGTTACTTATCTCGATTGTCAATCTGTGTTGTTAGGGAGTATCTAACTTCCATAACAACAACAACTGGCAAATGACAGTACGTTTTCTTTCAGATTGCCTTTATAATAATGTTGCTTCACTAAATTTTTCTTCAACATGTTAACTATTGTGAAGTACTAGGTATATATTTAAATACGACAAAATTACAAAGGTTAAAATTAAAGAAAAGTTAAGTTATTGTGGCTTCCATCTTATTGTACAAGAATAATTTTTTTTTAAAGATTGGCACCTGAGCTAACAACTATTGCCAATCTTCTTTCCTTTTTTTTCTTTTTCTCCCCAAATCCCCCCAGTACACAGTTACATATTCTAGCTGTGGGTTCTTCTACTTGTGGCACGTGGGATGCTGCCTCAGCATGGCCTGATGAGCAGTGCCATGTCCGCACCCAGGATCCGAACCAGTGAAACCCTGGGCGGCCGAAGCAGAGCACCTGAACTTAACCACTCAGCCACAGGGCTGGACCCCACATAAGAATAATTTTATCAAATTCCAACCTTAAGAGAATTTCTTTTTCTAAAATGATACAAAACATTTTTATTCAAAATACTTTCTGAAAACAGGAGATGACTATAACTTAAAAATTATAATGAGAGGATAGGACAGTGGAAGGACTTAAATACATTGAAGAATAAATACAAAATCTGGAAAATGGAAGTATTTACATTGATATATACATGATCCATTATCTAACAATACCAGAAATTAAAATCTTATCCATGCAAAAGCCTAAGTGCCAACAATACATAATGGCTTCAATAAATTACGACCTGTTCATGATAAAACTTTCAGGTACCATTTAGAATGTTTTTGAAAAATAACATCATAGATGACTGTTCACAATTATAATGGTGAATTAAAATAAGCACAATATAAATTATATAGATAGTAAAATACTAATTTTGAGGGGCTGGCCTCGTGGCCGAGTGGTTAAGTTCGCGTGCTGCGCTGCAGGCGGCCCAGTGTTTCGTTGGTTCGAATCCTGGGCGCGGACATGGCACTGCTCATCAAACCACACTGAGTCAGCGTCCCACACGCCACAACTAGAAGGACCCACAACAAAGAATATACAACTATGTACCGGGGGGCTTTGGGGAGAAAAAGGAAAAAATAAAATCTTTAAAAAAAAAATGACTAATTTTGGAAAAAAAATGTGTGTTTACATATACATAAAACTATTAGGAAGGAATACACTCAAACATTAATAGTAGTTATTTGGGGTTGGGATTATGGACATTTTTAATTTTCTTCTTTATACTTTTCAAATATACTTCTTTGATAAACAGAAATATTTAAAAACTCATTTTGCCTGCTGGTAATTTTACTAAATAACAATTCAAAAGATTCCATTTTCCAAGTATGAAACAAAAAGTAAATTATATTCAATATTACCAAAAGTCACTATAAAAAACAGATCTACTATGGAACAATAAACCTCAATTTTATTACTTTGATAAGGTATTCCCTCCACATATTATTCATAAACTACCTCAAAATGACACCTTATGAAATGTTTCTACAAAAAATATTCATCAAGTTCTACTAGCACAGCTGCTGTTTTAACTTTAAGAGGAAGACTGCTATTTTGTGCAGCAACTTACTTTCATTCATATTGATAAATTCTTGATTGACCTCTTCATCTCCAGTCTTGTTGTTCTTTGACTTTTTAATGACGTGAGCTCGGTCACGGAGATGATGACCAACGGCCATTTTTTCTAGTCCACTGTCAGAATCTCTCAGTGCTCTCCTAGTTTCCTTTATCTGTAAAAATAAAGAAAATAAAAATTAGCTGTTATTTATATATATATAGAATGGATATAATTCTAAAATCCTCAGGGCTTGTTTATCCATAGAGGTAAGACCATAAGTCTATTGCTTTAAAAATAATGAATACTGAGTTCCACTGCCAACTTGCAGTAAAAATGTGGACATAGTTCTTTGATATTTCCTGAGCTGCTTAAAATTAAAACGGACAAATAGAACCAATACAATTTAACCTTTTTCCAAACTGTCATCAAATATTACAACAAAGAATAACTTAACTATACAAAACCTGTTAGTGCCTTCAACGTTGTCCTTGATAACGTAATAGATGGCTGTACATGCTACTAGCATTCTTACAAGTAAGGGCAACTAATTACCCAGCAGTCATGTTGATGGCTTGAATTTCATGGCTACCACCTACCAACTCTGGGGGTCATTAGAATATTTATGATAGCCAAAGACTATCAACACGGCTTGCTGTGGGACATCTCCAATTATACGGTTTACATTTAAGCTGCATGTCACTTACAGCAAGGTAAAACGTCTGAGAGGAATTAGCTGTACTACAGTAAGAACAGCATTAAAGGGTGAATCTTTTTTTTTTTAAAAGATTGGCACCTGAGCTAACATCTGTTGCTAATCTTCATCTTTTGTTTTTTTCCCTTCTTCTTCTCCTCAAAATCCCCCCAGTACATAGCTGTATATTCTAGTTGTGAGTGCCTCTGGTTGTGGCACGTGGCATGCCGCCTCAGCATGGCCTGATGAGCGGTGCCATGTCCGTGCCCAGGATCCAAACCCTCCAAACCCTGGGCCGCTGAAGCAGAGTGCTTGAACTTAACCAGTCAGCCACAGGGCAGGCCCCCTAAAAGGTGAATCTTTATACGTAAGAATAAAAAATGAACTATTCACACACATTAGACAGGCAAATCTAATTTTTTTTTTTTTTACTATAAGTACTCAAAGGGAAGTGGAGAAATGGGAACTCTTATACCAGAGTTTGTGGGAGCCAACCTTTTCAATCACTGTGTGACAGTAACTTGGTAATTTCTAGATAAAGATGAAGATACACACCTCCTACAACTCAACAATACCTTCCTAGACCCTTTGCACAAAGAGACATTTATAAAGATGAAGAAGTGAAAAATAAGAAACACTTAAATATCTATCAATAGAAAAATAGATAAAAAACTGTGGTATACTCATACTTTGGATTTTGGATACTATATAGAAGTTAAAATAAAGAAACCAGAGCTACACATCAACTTGAATAAATCTCAGAAGCCTATTACTGGGCAAAGTCAAGCTGCAGAGGACATATGCAAGATGAAACCATTTATATAAGTTTAGGAACCTGTACAATAATTCATTATATTGTTGATGCTGCATACATAAGTAATAAAATTATAAAAACATGCATGAAAATAATACATTTTGGATATAAGAAAATGGTTCTCTTTGGAAAGGGAGAAGGGACCAAGGAAGAGGGCATTGGACGCTCTAACTGCATCTGTAACATTTCTGCTTAAAAAGAAAACAAAACAAGAGACAACTTAAATAGAGAAAAATGTTATGATTTGACTAACCTGGGTTGAAGGAATATAGGTATTATTCTCTAGATCCTTTCTGTACACTTCAAATATTTCATAAGTTAAAATTCATTTACTCAGGGGAAATTAATAGAAGCAGCCTTAACTAAATTGAAGTCAGGAATGCCTGTAGGGGGCACTCCCACAGCCTACCTCAATCACTCCAAAGAGGAACAGACAGGCGCTTGCTTCTCCCACAGGAAGTACAACTACATTACTAATGAAGAAAGACTCCTCTCTTGACCAGCACAGCCCAGCCAATGAGAAACACTGCAGCTCAGCCAATGAGAAGCGCTGAAGCCCAGCCAATGAGAAACGCCACAGCTCAGCCAATGAGAAGCCAGTTGCTGTCCTGAACTTTACTTTCCCCCAGTGGACTTTTGTTTAGAACAGCTCCTCCCTATTCCCCCCTTTTCTCAATAAAAGCAAGCTCCTCTCCTTTGTTTTCTGGATTTGCCTATGGTTCACTATAGTATGCCCATGCCAAATTGCAATTCTTTTGGCTATTTCTGAATAAATTGATTTTGAGGGTAAAATAGGCGAATTTGCTTTTTAAGTTGACAACTTCGAACATAAATTAAAAGCAGAGATCTATTTCCTGAAACAAAGACTTCTTTTAGTGTTTACTTACCTTGTCAACATGTAGAGGTAATCAATATCAATAGATACTTAGATAAAAAAGGCAGAATGGGAGGAGGACAAAAAATGTCGCAAACTAAGTAAATACGGTTAGCTTTAATGCTTTTCTCAGTGACGTCTCCCCGCCGCCCTGTACCACATAAAATTTTAATAATTAACTTTATAAAGTTCCAAGAATGCTTAGAAGATACTTACTCCTCCTGGAGCCCTCCGAGTTTGAGTCGAGGCCTGGAAAACCTTTGCTGGTTCATCTCCCACTTTGGAATAAGTCATAACTGAGGAAGAACTAAATGAATGTCCATTTGGATCCATGGAAAGGTGACCCTAGAGATAAAAACATATATATATATAAATTGTAAATCTAGAGGATTTACTCAAATACGAAGAATTAATGTCAGAGGATTCAAATAAGCAACAACATCGGCTAGAAGTTCTACTAAGGATACTATACTATCAGTATGGTGTATCCAAATGGCACCCGCAGGAAGGTCCTAACCTCCTTTCATTTTAGGTACCAACTCCCACTCTCCTTGTGAGGAATAATAACAAGGGATTCACTTAGAGATCCTTAAGTCTTTGGGATCAAAGACTTGTGGCTTAGGGGGGCCGGCCCTGTGGTGGAATGGTTAAGTTCACGCTCTTGGCTTTGGCGGCTAGGGGTTTGCTGGTTCTGATCCTGGGCGCGGACATGGTACTGCTCATCAGGCCATGCTGAGGTCGCATCCCACATAGCAGAACCAGAAGGATCTACAACTAAAATACACAACTATGTACTGGGGGGCTTTGGGGAGAAGAAGGAAAAATAAAAAATAAAAATAATAAAATCTTAAAAAGAAAAAAAAGACTTGTGGCTTAGATTTAAATATAGATGCTGAGCCCTGAAACCTGTGATGCTTTTATAGTCAGTGGTGGACCCTTGTGTGCAATTTTGTCAACACTGCACCAATTAGCCACATACCACGAAGTTTTATACCTCCTGTGCGTACCTCATTGCTACATTACTAAAGTCATTTATAATGCCCTAGATTGGGACACTCTGAAATGATCCTCAGATTCCAAACTGGATGACTAAAATGACATAGGTCTTCATAGAAAATCAAGTTATTATAACGTTACTATTATGAGTAGAAAGTAAGACTATTAGTACTAGTTTATAGGTATTTAGACTGTATGGATCTATTCCAGTGCCTAAACATCATTCTTGAAATTTCTGTTTTCAGAGTATTTTTTTTTAAACACTAAAACTTAATTTTTTAGATGCTACAAATCCTTTAAGTAGACAGGTTATAAATAATAAAAATATCTAAATTCAAATAAAATGTTCATTTATAATAGTGACCTTCAGCACAACAAATGTTTTTGAGGTTTACTTTTTTCTACTTTTCAAACTTAATTAATGCTATTTTTCAAACCTGTATGTTGTGAAATCAATTTGGTGGGTTGTGACCAGGATTTTTAAAATATGAAATAAAAAAGAAAATATCAGCACATATTGTAAATAGTACGAGTGCTTTCTCATGTGACTTTGGCTCCGGTATGTTTATCAAGTGCACAGCTATTTTGTACTGAAAATATCAGCACACATCGTAAATACTATGATCATCTTCTCATGTAGCTTTGTTTCAGATATATTTATCAAGTACACAGTTATTTTGTACTGAGTCATGATCTAAGATATATTTTTCAACCACGGGGGATCGTGGTTAAAAAAATGTTTGAAAGTCACTATAGGGTACCAATAACTGAAAACAATGTTTTGCTCATCATTTTTTTAGTACTTACAAAGTTTCTTTGTACTTCTTGCATACTGTTTCTCATATTTAACATCATTCGGTCCATTGCCTGGAAAGGGTTGACACCTGTATGCTACAGGATATTAAGAAGTATGTTATTAACTATAAGTACAACACAAAAGAAGCAAATCAACCTTCTCAAAACATCGGAAACAATTTCTTCCCAATTTGTGCAGTGGGATCTCATACAGTAACCAACCAGCCAAAGATAATTTAAGGACTTATACAATGAAAGCGATTGGTTAAAGAAAAAATTGAAGCATAGACAAAATCCCAAACAGTCAACATATAAAAGTAACACTATCAAAACATGCATAAATACATGTGTATATATACACACATATATACATGCATGAACATATAAACACATATGTCATTTCTCATCTTTCTCAAAACGTAATTTGGTTAAAATTTAAATACTGAGAGGTGCATTCTGGGCTGGGATAGCTCTGACATAGAATAGTACACATTTTTCCTACTTCCCTTTCAATACCCCTTTATGCAAACAAATAAAACTTGGGTATAAGATGCCAGTGTCATCTCTACCAGTACCACATGGCTGACAAGCTGCTTCTGGAGTAGCCAGCCCTCCTTTTCATCACAGTACGGTCCAAGTGATAGAAGTCACTTCCCTCTACTGTTAGGCTTTCCATTTACTGCCTACCACGTAAGGCTCAGTCAGGCATATCCTTGAAGCACAAGGTATGCTCCTTTAGAAGAACAGTTAAGGATTCCTCTAGAATAGTGGTTTCTCAACCAAGAGCAATTTTGACTCTCCAGGGACATCTGGCAATAATTATACTCAGTTTTGTTTGTCACAACCGAAGAGGATTATATGACTGGCATCTAGTAAGTACAGGCCAGGGATGCTGCTAAACATCCTACAATGCATAGGACAGCCCCCAAGAATGAGAATTGTCTGACCCAAAATGTCAGTAGTGTTGAGGCTGAGAAATCCTGTTCTAGAAAAATCTGCTATTGATTTTAGGTTTTATCACTGGAACACTCACCAGAAAATAAAAAGTGAAGCACACATTCTAATGTGTCAACCACTGCATCCTCTACTACTATAAAAGAGAGGGAGTGTCTGGTTCAAGGAACTCCTTCACTCCAGCAGGAGGAGTCCTGAATCCTGAAAGGCACTGTGGTTCAATGTCCATATTTCAGCCCTTCTGAAGGTTCTGCTGTGTGCCAAGCTGGGACTCAATAAAGAATTACCAAAGGCCTGTTTGTGTTTCTGCCTTCTACTGGGTTTTTAGTGCTGATAATGATGGGAAATAGATGGGAAAACCAAATTTAGGACCTGCACTTAACATATTAGGGAACAACAAAGGCACAGTTAGGAAATATTGATATGTCTCTGGGTACACAAAGGACTGAAGTAGAATTAATCTGCATTTTAGAAATTCAACACAATTTAGAAAATATTCTAAATGTTTTGTTTCAACACTAGGTTGAGAATCAGGGCTGTATAAGAGATACAATTCATGAGATGGAAGGGCTAGCCCAAGGAAGGGGTGTGGAGGGAGGGGGAGGGGAGGAGGGGGAAAGGGAGGAGGGGGAAGAGGAGGGAGGGGAGGAGGGGGATGAGGAGGGAGGGGAGGAGGGGGATGAGGAGGGGGGGAGGAGGGGGAGGAGGGGCCCGGGGGAGGAGGAGGAGGAGGAGGAGATCAGATGTTTGGGTATACTCGGCCCTCTTCTCACTCACTACCAAATCACCATCAAAAGATGTATCTGTACTTGCTCTGAGGCGGCCCACCACCTTGGAGTGACAAACAGTGGGGGTACAAATTAGAGCTGAGATTCCAGTGGGCTCGTAAGGCCTTCAGGAGCTTTGCACACATGCTCTTCTCTCTGCCTAGAATGTTTTCTCCTGACTCTCAGCATAGTCAGTTTCTTCTCATCATTCAATTATCACTTCCTTAGAAAGGCCTCTTCTGGCCACCTGCCTAAACTAATCTCTGCTTCACCTCCCACCTGCCACTATATCATTACCCTGCTTCATCTCCTTCGGCGTACTTTGACTATCTGAAATTATTTTGTTGTTTGCTGTGTTTTCCCACTCTATAAAAATAACCCCTGAAAGCAGGGTTATCCTCTCTGTCTTATTCACTACTCTATTCCCAATACATATAAAATAATTCCCAGCATATAGGAGGGCTCAATAAATATTTGCTGAATGAATGGACAAATTATCTGTAGCTCAGCTCAGACTCATATATACAACTGTTTACCAGATAAATCCACCTGGAAAGCACACAGACACCTCAAATGCAAACACCTAAAACTGAAATGATCCTTTTGACCATCCCTGCCCTCATATTTGTACTGCATCAATGCTCTATTCCTTAGCACAGTGGCATTCCCATCCACCTAACTCCTCCTGCCAGAAATATGGCATAATACTTTCCTTCTCCCTCTCTACTGCTCCTTCAGCACAATCGACCACAAAGTTCTATCCATTCACCTCTTTACTCTCTCTCAAATGAAATGATTTCTCTTTATTTCCACAACCATTATCCAAGTAAAGGCCATCACTAATACTTCCCAGAATGCTTTAACAGCCCCTGGCCTCCCTGCCTCCACTGTGCTCCCTTCTAGTCTCTCTCCCCTGTGGGCACAATGATCTTTCAAAAATGAGAATCTGATTCTATTATAACTTTGATGAAAATTCATCAACTGCTTCCCCTACTCTTAAGATAATGTCCACAGTCCTTACCAGGGCCGAAAGAAGTCCCTGGTTACCTCTCCATCCTCATCTATATCCACTCTCCAACTCATACTCTAGGATAAGTCATCCTCAACATCTTTAGGCAAGTCACCTTGCCTCCAGGTCTTTGCACATGCTGTTTCCTCTGTGTTGAGCACTTTTCTTTTCCCCTCCCTGCACTTCCTGGCTAATTCCTATTAATCCACAAGGTTCAGGAAGTTTTCTCTGGTTGACCTCCAACCCACCCCTCCAAAGGTCTAGGTTACATGCTTTTTTCTATCTGTGCTCCCACAGCATGCTGAACTTCCCGGGCATTTTAATGATAACTCTGTGCTATAACTGCTTTCTTTCTTCGTCATTCATCCCTCTAAAAACTCTGGTCGGGAAGGACAAATGTTATATGTCAAACTTCAGGGAGACAAATGGTTGAAGTCTAGCACAAGAGAATAAAAAGAAACTTTTTCATGAGAGTGTAGATGCATCCACAGGAAATGTTCCAAAGTCACACTATTCTCTGCTACTCCTCAGATGGCTTTTAAGTGTATTAGAAACTAGCATCACAGAAAACAGGACTAAAGCCCAAGAAATGGGTGGGAGAAAAGATGGTTGCAGAACAGCTGTACCTGGACATGGGAAAGGAAAAGTAACGGAACAAACTGGCCACAGAGTCCCGGGGAAAGCAGCCAAGCTGAGCTTTTCCGCACGCGCATGTCTGCCCGCAGGTCGGTGCTATGACGCCTTGGGGAAGGTCATCATAAACACGTGGAAGTCTCCCCTTTCAACACAACTATGGAGATCCTTTTTGTAAATCGAATGTTCATCTATTAAACTGTACTTTCTTTTTGAAGACTGATTTTATATATGTTGATATGACTTACTGCAAAAAACACATGCCTAAATCCTCTAAGATAAATTTCATACATAAAACTGGTTTTCAGTACAAATACTAAAAAGCCATTATGGACGTGAGACTGCATGCCAATTCAGTTTGCATGAGTTAATGAAAAAGAAATATTCGTCAGAAAATACTGCTAAAATGGTTTGTGTCTCATGATACGAACCATACCACCAAAACTGCCAAAAGGCACAAGAGAACTCATTGCCTAGGGAAAAAAAAAATACAATTAACTTTGGTTATGACATTTAATGATAATCCCTGAAAAAGAGAGAAATGCATCGCATAATTACATAGTTCAGAGCTAACAAAATTACAGAACCTTCTAATCCAAAAGAACTCAATATACATTTTTAAAATTATCTGCTTATGATTCATTGTAGAGTCTGACAGAAGCCTGGCAGGCAAACAGGGAGGTCATACGTCGATTTTAAATATGACTACTGTAGTATTTATTAAAGGCAGCTGAAAGAAAAAGTATTTGCTATGGATTAAGACAAACATTTCTCAGAGGAAATGCAAATTCACACCAAAATTAATTAAAACATAAGGTACAATGATTAAGATTATATCATTTCTTTTGCTCAACTATTCTATATTTTTAAAAGATCAGTTAATCTTGCCTATAAGCAATTAAAAGTAAAAATTATCTACATTAATAACATTTCAAAAGATTAGCAGAGATATTGGGCAAAAAAAATGTAATGAAAACCTCCTGCAAACTAATTTATGGAATAAGAAACAGAGACTTCAGAAAGGATCACACACAGAGATTTAGAAATAGAGTCTTTGATAGGCAAAAGAATGTTACATATACTGGAATAATCAAAATTAACAGTTCACAAATAGTATTCCTCAATAGGTGCAGATGAATAAAGAAATTTTTAGACACATATTTGCAAAATTAAAAACTTTCATTACTTGGAAGTTTCAAATGTTGAAAATAAATTTTGAATTTCTGGGTAAAAGGTATATATAAAGTTTTACCATCATTCAGTGATCGATAATTTTCTCCCAGTATAAGTTTTGTTGAAAAATAGAGAAAACTTTGTTTATACTAAATTTTATAATAAATTATATCAGATATAATTTATCAGATTTTTATTTTATTTAAATTTGATTAATCTTAAATTATTTGTTTAAATTTATCAATAAATTGTATCACACTTATACTGCGTATGTAGAACAGTAATCTCCAAAGTGTCCTGGCCGCACCAGCAAAAGCCCTCTCTCTATTTCTTTTCACTGAAAGGAAAGGCAGGTTCTAGACTGACTCTAGCACCATCACTCAATCTGAATGTCAGATGGTCACGTCATATCTTGAATTATAAATTGTCTAGTTAAATAAATTTACAGATTAAATTATATAGTTTTAAACAAAACTAATCCTCCCAAAGTGGACAACTGGCTTAAAAATATCCCCACAAAGAAATCACAAGCTGAAGAAAATGCTACTAGTATAAACACAAGAAAAGAGCATAGCTGATGCTTCTCCTACGTGTAGTAGCAGTCTGTTTTCCCTCATACTATGGCTGATAAAGATGACAAATGTCAAGGATGAGCCAAAAATAAAGCAAAAAATTATTAAAGTGTCAATTTGAAAAACAGATTTTTTTGGGGAGGAAGATTAGCCCTGAGCTAACATCCGTGCCCATCTTCCTCTACTTTATGTGTGGGATGCCTGCCTCAGCCATGGCCTGACAAATGGTGTGTAGGTCCGCACCCGGGATCCGGTGCTGAACCCCAGGCCGCTGAAGCGAATGTATGACCACTGCACCACGAGGCTGGCCCCTTGAAAGACAGATTTTTATCCACTGTGCTTAAAACCATCAGCATAATGGCTCACTGCTTAATCACAACACTTATCTTAAAACGTATTACTTCATAAAAAGAAAGAAAAGCTCTGTATAAATTTTTATTAAAAGTTCAAATAGACTAGGACAGCCAGCAGGCTCAAAAAGCCTACTGTTTTCTTGGCTATGCTTTTTTCAGACTTAGCAGTGGTCTTTTCCATCTTCTGCAGTCAGTTTCTAATTTTTATTCCTACCTTCACATCTAGTTATAAACCACTGACTTAGAAAAGTCAGGTTGGGATAGACGTCTTCTGTTGCTATTGCTGTTTGTTTTTGTTTTCTCTTAATTAATTATTGTTTGCTATTACGTAGGTCTTTCATGCTCAGACATAAACATGTCAAAGGTATCACATCCTAGGGAAAAAAAGGAGAGCCACATCTCACCAGTATAAATTACAAATGTACAGAAAAAAAGGTGAGTTTTGGTTAAGAGAGAGGCTGCATGTTCCTTTGAAAACCTGCTATAACTGGATGAAATTTCTATATCTTAATTTGAATTGAATTGAATTTATTGGCAAAGGATTTTCATAGTTTGAACAAGAAAAAAATGCACTAGTGTGAGCTAAGATAGTTGCTACAATATGATGCAATTAAAGAAAAATGTATACTAAGTGATTTTAGATGAGAGGCAAGTAAACACTACCAGCAGTATTTACTATCCAAAGAGCTATGAAACTTCAAGGTTTTATGAAATGGGTTGATCTAAATCTGACATAGCAAAAATTATCATTTATTTTTACTTAATAGGTAGATAAGTACTGCAGTTTTTCTTGGGAAAATGTTTAAAGCAATGATTTTTAAAGATTTTATTTTTTTCCCTTTTTCTCCCCAAAGCCCCCCAGTACATAATTGTATATTCTTCGTTGCAGGTCCTTCTAGTTGTGGCATGTGGGACGCCGCCTCAGTGTGGTCTGATGAGCAGTGCCATGTCCACACCCAGGATTCGAACCAACGAAACACTGGGCTGCCTGCAGCGGAGCGCATGCACTTAACCACTTGGCCACAGGGCCAGCCCCCTACAGAGATGATTTTTAAATGAGAAACAAGATGATAAGTTCACATACAGTGCTCTTTACTCAGTTCTGGTTAAAAACGCTAAATGCTTTGGGGCCTATGTGAATGTCTATCATCATGCCCTCCATTGAGGTACCCACTAGCCACACATGGCTATTTAAAATTAGATTTGAAATAATTAAAGTTAAATTAAAAATTCAGTTCCTCAGTAGCAGTAGGCGCATTCCAAGTTCTCAACAGTCAAATGTGGCTAGTGGCTAGCTTACTGGACAGGACAGATTTAGAACATTCCCATCAGAAACGTTCTAGAACCCAGAAAGCACTATTGGATAATGCTAGCTACAGACTTTAGCCTATACTAATGATTCATAATTTTAGATAAAAGTTAATTTATGCCACCATACACTGTACAAGGTAACATCTATTTTAGCTTTTCATTCAAATGATGGTTTTGGCCTTCCACTGTATTCAGAACTGTTTTCCTACTTGACTTTCCTTATTCAATCATGACTTCTGTGCAACCATATTACTTCAGCTGAAGGTTTTTTTTTCATTCCCCAAAACTTGATTTCAAGCCACGTTGGCGAGGCAAATATAATGTAAGGTGAGCTAAAATGCAAACGGTTATAAATTACGAATCTTACAAACTACAGTTTCACAGAAAGTTCTCTCTTTATTCGGTTATATATTTCTTATTCCAGCGCATTAAACATCCAGATGTCTAAAGCACGAGTGCCCAGGAAAGAACCATTTACTTCTACTTCCAATGGATGACCAGTGGAGTCACAGTTGATGTGTATAGGCATCCTCAATGAGAACTTTACAGCTAATTATACACAGATCTATGCTCACGAGGAAATAAAAGCGTCACTTCTTGTTTCTTCCACAAAAGCTACAAGTAGCTCATTTATGCACATAAATACAAAGCACTACATATAGTCCAACTCTTTCCTTGCTATGGTTATACAGATATACAAAATACTTCAATGCTCATGTGAAAGATAAAATTTCAGAATGTCATATCTGATTTTTCTGTCCTCTTTAATAATGTTTTTTCTCTGATCTTAATTTTAGACTTTACGGAAAGTGATAGCCCTAGAAGTAAAAAATATATATTATGATATGACTATTCACTAATTAAAAGAAAACTAATTGGAATGTGAATAATATATATATTGGAATAATATATATGTGAAAAAGAATATAAAGATTACTTTCATTTAAATGGCAAATATAATTTTATCTATCAAACTTCTTAGGAATATTTGAAATATTTTGTTCTATTTAAGATTATTGCAAACAGAAAATATAAAAATATTTTTCTGGAAGTTTCCCAATTGCCCAATTCAATGTTTACTGAGTTCCAAATATCTACATTTTAATTGCAGAGATTCATCTATATAGAAATTCCTGTGGATCTGTTATTCTAGAACTGCCATTCCTGATGCTGAAAAACACAGAACTAAAATAAAAGAAAATAGTTAAGATATATAAAGACCCTGCAGTTTTTTTTTTTGAGTTGAGTGTGTTTGTGACCTTCTAGTTTTGCTCTTAGACAAGACTTATGAGAATATATTGCAGTTATGCATTGGTTTTGAATACAGTTAGAAGCTTACCTAAGTGTTGAAGGTCCAAGGTAGCAGTGCAGGAGGCTGGTTTCTCAGGGTCCGACAGAGATAAAGCATTACACGATAGCTTCGGCTACTATTTTGCAGTGGGGGAATGTTCTAATTTAAGGCACAATTTAATTTATGCTTGTTCTAATTTAAGACATGGGAGGAAATTCTAAGGTGAACAAACCATATATACATATGAAAAATAATACTTGAAGTTTGGCTTATAATATATAACCCTATGGACCTAAGGTTTTGGGAGCACAGTGGAACTCTATACAGCTAACAATTCACTGTTAAAGGATTCAGCTTTTCAAAAGATCCCTGCCTTGTATATACTAGTTATCTCTATAATGTAAGTATTGGTTATATCCTTTCATCATAGACACATTTCTTTGTGAGACTTTGCTTCAATTCCCACGGGACCTTCTCACTAACTTTAAAATAAAGAACTTACAGTCAAGGAATCTTCACCGTCATCACGTCCCATGTGATTAAGAGCTCTTCCTCTACCATCAGAGATGCTGAGCAAGTCTCTTCCAAAAGGCTCAGAAAAACTTCTCATCATCTGTTGCATACTTTCTCGTTGTGCAATAAAAGAATCACTGTTGAAAACACATATAATCATATAAGAGTAAGTGTTGAAATTTAAATAAGTAGGCAGATAAATATTACCAAGAATTATTGTTGGCTAATATGCTTGTTAAAGAGACAGAAGAAGAGTTTAGGAGTATAGAATTATCTCATAAAAACCCACTATGCATGAATACAAAAACTGTTCTCTGTTCTATTTGTTATCCACTATAATTCAGTCATGTATATAATAAAAACACACCTTTACTTATCCCTTACTGTATAAAAAGGATAAACACAAAGTAACACATCTCAGGTAGCTTAAGCCAGCACTGAGGGAAATGGTAAAAAAAAGACCGCTACCTGCCACCAGGTAGAGACCACTTTGGGCAGTCAACAAGATAAATTCTAGTGAGGACTAACAAAGAATGCTGGCTTGTTTATTTTTTAACTCTGATTTATGAAATACGAGAACTATAGCTATGTTATGAACACTGTAAAGATACAACACTATTTTAACAGACAAAGACAAAGCTACAGATCACCTCTATGAGGCTAACTTCTGTTTCTAAGAACTCTAATTACTAGAAATCACCACATAGTAAAAACATCTTCTAAGTCTTAAGACAGTGGTTCTCAAACCTTTTTTGAAATTACCAATCAACTAGTGAGGAGGTTAGAAATAGATTCCTCTCCCCACCAAACTCCCAATGGAATTCATTAGGTCTGGGTGTGGTTTGTGGACACGCATCCCTGGTTATCTTAACTCAAGTGGTCCCTCACCCACCTTTGAGGAACACTGCCTCTTCTGTGTTTGTGGTACCTGAATTAATTAGAAGCCAACCCTCTTTCTGAGCCTAAGTTTCCATAGCTGTAAGATGAAGATAATATCTATATCCTTGTTGTTAAGATTAAATCAAGTAATCTGAAGGCACAAAGCACAGTATCTGGTTCATATAATATATCTGACCCATATAAATGCTAATTTCCCTTATCTTCTTAACTCATGTATGAATGCTACTCCCTCTTATTCTATTATTAAATACCTCTGAGAATAAAAAGAGATGTATTTTACTTAAACACACATACAGCAATAATCATATTCCAGGCACTATTCTATGTGCTGTGTAAATATCGATGGTCTTAATCTGATGTTACCAGTTCACCCCAAGTCCCATTCAAGAACCTAAAATTGTTATTGCCTTTTCACAGTGGTTTCTCAACTTCATTTCAGTTGGAAAGTCACTGACCCACTGGTTAATTCCTTATTGCTTATTCTAGAACTTAAGGCATATCCCCATAAAGCTCACCTTACCAAGGCAAGCTTCTTTCCTGTAGTCCAGGGGAGGCCCTAACACTTTGTCCTCCTTTCAGAATTCTCCAGCTCAGTTTCATTCTCCTTAGGTCACCCTTCCCAGTTCTAATTCCAAATTCCAATCTTCTGACGTCATCATGTCAACACTGTATCACAACATAATCATAAAACCACTCAAAAACTCTGTCCTGCTAGTAATTCCAGGCAGAAAGAGCTTTTCCTTTGAATTCTGCAGTATTACTATACCAAAACCTATTTCCAGGGAGCTCAGATTCATTCACATATTATGTTGGTGATTTTAAAACAAAAAAGCTTCAAGTGCAATTGATTAGCAAACCACTTAACTGGGTTTGTGTTTGCGTATGTAAAGAGGTTTTTGTTTTAATTTAGCTTTGTTCAGGTGTAATTTACATAAACAAAATTTATACACTTTAATTCTACAATTTGATGACTTTTGAAAAATGTACAGCCACAACTACCACCACAATCAAGATGCAGAAAGCCCCTTGACCCCCCAAATTCCCTCTTGCTCATTTGCAGATAATTACCTCCCTCTAACCCTAGTTATCATTAGCTGACAGGCTTTCTGTCACTATAGAATTTCATATATTGGCCTCATACACTATGTTCGTCTTGTGTAGTTTCTTCCACTTAGCTAATGCTGCGATGGTTCATCCACATTGTTCCATTTGTCAGTAGTTCATTCAGTTTTCCTGCTAGGTCCATGGTCCACACGTGATTTACCGCAACATAATCACAAAACTGATTCTAGTTTTTGGCGATTATGAATAACGCTTCTGTGAACATCATATAAGCCGGTCTTCGCGCATATATAGTCTCATTTCTCTTGAGTAAAATGCCTAGGAGTAGGACTGCTGGGTTATACGGTAAGAGTGGGTTTAACTTTGTAAAAAATGTGAACTGAGAATTCCAGTTGTGCTACATTCTTGCTGAAACTTGGCACTGTCACTCTTTTTCATTTGAGAGGTGGTTTAATAATACCTCATTGGGGGTTTATTTTCTATTATTTGTCATTCATATATCTTCTTTGATAAAAAGTCTGTTCAAAGTTTTTCCCCGTTTAAAAACACTAGGTTGTCTTATTGTTATGGAGTTCTAAGAGTTCTTTATATATTCTAGACAAAAGACTTTGATCAAATATACGTCTTCTAAGTCTTTTTTCCCAGTCTTGGACTTGCCTTTTTTCTGAAAATGAACTTATTCGGCTACACAGCTATGAATCTGTTAACTCTTCAATTGTCACCAGACTATGACCTGTGTGTAGTAGTTTTATTTCTGACTTAGTTTTCTACTTCTGTCTTTCCTTTCATCTTTGTTTGATTAATTCCAATTCTTGTTACAAATTACATCTCTATATAAACTGCTTCAGATTATTTTTAGAAGATGAGGAATAAGTAGCATTTAAAAAGTGAAGGGAAGACTTGGAACAGGGAGTTAGAAGTGGGCACTCTGAGGGGAGTATGGTAAAAAATAGTAAACTGTGTTTATTATTCTAATATACCTTCTGAATTTCCTGTCTGAAAGTTAAAAGGCTTCTATTTTTATTTTGTATCTTCTAATATGGGAAAATCATTTGTAGTTTTTTACAAACTGTTCTGATATTACTGAACTTAATCCCAGTTAGGAATATTATGAACTTGTCTAGTCTCTGGTAAACTAATGAACTCACTAATTTATCTGTGTGGTAGATGCAGCATCTAAGATGGCCCCCGTGACCCCATCCCCTGGCACTCACGCCCTCATGTGACCCCTTTTCCTTGGGTAAGGGCTGGACTTACTGACTTGCTTCTAACAGGATACAACAGAAGCGAGGGGATGTCAATTCCAAAGTGGGGTCTTTAAAAGAACTGTGATTTCTGCTTGGGTGCTCTCTTCACATGATGGCTCTCTCTGGGCTATGAGGCAGCCCCACAGAGAGGGCCATGTGCGTGAGGTCAGAAGCAGACTTCCGAGGCCAGCCAACAGTCACTGAAAGAACTCAGAAGCATATCCTCCATCAGTCGAGCCTAGGGATGACTGCGGCCTCCTAAGAGGCCCTGAGTCAGAACCACCCAGCTGCTACTCCTGGATTCCTAACCTACAGAAATTACGACATAATAAACGTTTGCTGTTTTAAGCTGCTAAGTTACAGCAGCAATAGATAACTGATACATGTTACATCCCAAAGAGCAGTGCATAACACATTTAAGACTGCCCTCATTCTAAGTCTTCAATTTTGTTGGTTTCATCTAACAACTGGGAGGGAAATGCATCCAACCATATAAAAATAAGTAGTTTGTCTGTAGATCTGTTCCTGCATAGATTTTCACCAAACTTTAAGACTATGTTTGGGATGGTATGAATTATAATATAAGCCTCTATGGCATTAAAAAAAAACCTCAGTTGAGGGTGGAGTTTGTCTAACAGACAGGTGGTCCTACTCTAGAGCAGCTGAAATTGAGGCACAAGAAGCCCATGGAACTGCTGATCAGGAGAGACAAATCTCACGTATTAAAACATTTGGGCCAGAGAAAACAAACCCTAGTTTAAATGAGCACCACCAGTACCCCCAACCCCCCGGACCCCATCAAAGGTCACTGAGGAAGAAGTTCAGAGCCACAGATATTAAGTGGAGATGCCTCTCTATGTGGCATGTACCCAGATGAGTGGAGACTTTAAGGATGGTAAGCGACTCTCCCAAGAAGTGGTGGGGAGACCATCTGACATATAGGACGGTTCAATTTCAATAAACACTTATTATGTATCCTGTGTGTCAAGCACAGACATTGATTACTGGTCTGGAGGAATTTACAATCTGACAGAGAAGTGAGACTTAGATGTTTTAAAATTAAGATTATAAAACTGGATATTGTATTAGGTTACTATTGCTTCTCTGACAAATTACCACAAATTTAATGACTTAATACAGATTTATTTTCTTACAGTTCTGGAGGTCAGAAGCCCAGAATGGGTATCACTGGGCTAGAATCAAGGCGTTGGTAGGGCCGTGTGTCTTCTGGAGGCTGTAGAGGAAAATCTGTTTCCTTGTCTTTTCCAGCTTCTGGAGACTGCCCATGTTCCTTGGCACGTGGCCCTTTTCTCCTTTTTCAAAGCCAGCAGTATAGTATCTTCAAATCTCTCTCTGACTCTTCCATATTCAAAGGACCCTCATGATTAAATGGAGCCCACCTGGATAATCCAGGTTACTCGCCTATTTTAAGGTTATCTGATTAACAACCTTAATTCCATCTGTGTCCTTAATCCTCTCTGCCATGTAAAATAACATATTTCACAGATCCTGGTGATTAGGACATGGATGTCTTTAGGGAGGCCATTATTCTGCCTACCACAGATACATTCCTAAAATCACATTATTTAAAGCAATTTCCAACTGTCCATCTCTGTCTGCATAAAATAGTCTTAGAAGGTTGAAATGCTGTAAGAACAGCCTGTGATGAACCTGGCACTAGTATGCTGAATGGGATGTCTATGACTGATGATTAAGACACAAACAGATTAAGGAACATAAACCTGAATCAGGACCAGCCAAAAGAGATCCTGAAATCCTCTGCCCCTGAAGAGGTACCCACCCCAACTGCAGTACTCCCTCTGCACTAATGGCCTGATTTGTAACTGTTCTTTCCTATTATAAATCAAGGGGACTTCTGAGGTCTGTTCTTAAGACTATTAAGTGATTACAGAGTTTAAAAAAAAAAAAAAGGAAATAATTTGAGATCCATACCAATGAAAACTACTTTCTGTTCTTAATATAACAAAGCAAGTCGTCTTCTATACTTTCCCTCTCCGTCTCCCACAAAACCCTCTCCTCATACTCTTGGAGCTCTTGTCTCCTTTCCTTAGCACTTAAAATCTTCCAATAGGGGCCAGCCACATGGCTGAGTAGTTGGAGTTCTGCCTGCTCTGCTTCAGCAGCTCAGGTTCCTGGGTTCGAATCCTGGGCGTGGACCTGCTCCACTTGTTAGACATGCTGCAGGGGCAACCCACACACAAAGTAGAGGAAGACTGGCAGAGATGTTAGCTCAGGGCTAATCTTCCTCAAGCAAAAAAAAAAAAAAAAGAGGAGGATTGGCAGCGGATGTTAGGTCAGGGAAAATCTTCCCCACCAAAAAAAAATCTTCCAATAGTCATCTATACTTGTGTCCTTTACTTCTTGTGGCTCATTCACTTTATATCTTTACAAATGCCTTTTTCACCTCTGTATTAAAACTCCAAGAACTAGCTTAACCTTTCAATTACTGAACCCCAAGGGTTGTACCGATTCCTTGAATTCTCAGCAGCATTTGGGGGCTATGCATTGTTCTGAGCATTTTTTGAGAAATTTCTCCTTTAAATTCTCCTTTGATTGTTCTCTTTCCTTCTTGTCTGTGACAGAGCTTCCTGAATGCCACAGATAGATTCCCTCAGCCTCGAGGCAGCAGGTAGGGCTGAGCCTACCAAAGCGCCTGGCCTGGTTACTCCTGGCTTCCATCAGTCTCTCCTTCTTGTGTTCCAAGGTGCTTTGTAAATATTCTCTAATTGTGAATGACATTAAAATGTTGAAAAGCACTGCCCTCTAAAGACATATTTTCTCTGGGCTTTATGCTTTATCCAGACCTCTTTTCCCTGTCCTCTGTGGACGACTTCTTTTAACTTGAACATGCTTACAAGAGCCATTCCAAGGACCTCACATAATAAACACCAATTCATCATCCTCAACCTTTTTATCAGGGACTTCTAGCTCAATTTCTGCTTGTTTTGATGCAAATAGTCTCCATTTATTGAACAAATACTCACTGAATACCTATGTAAAAGGTACTGTGCCAGGCAGTGGGGAGAGAACCCTGAACTTTGGAGGGCTAAAGCCGATTTTCAACTTCCTATTGGCCAGGAAGTTGAAACACTTTCTAAAGTACTCAGAGTACAAATTAAACATAATGACAAGGTAATTATCGAATACTTGCCTATTTCTATCCTAACAGGTCTTTAAACCTAACATTTCTAACACTGTTCTTTTCCTTAGCCAGCTTTTCCTATGTCTCTATTTTTATTAAAGGCACAGCCATTGTTCTCCAAGTCACCCAAGTTCAAAACTTCAGGAATGGGTTGGATGTTAGTTGGATTTTTATCCGTCCTGTGCTGGCTCCAAGAGAGGAAAAGGGTGAACTTTGGTTCCCCGTGAAGAAGAAAGGAAACGGCAAGTCTCTAGTTCAATCTTCCTCCATCAAGAAAAGTTGAGGTTGTTTTACTTCTGGACTACCATTTCTTCTTGTATCTTACTATTTCCTCACTGGATTTTAATATCTAGTAATTTGAGCAGAGTAAACTCTGAGTACTCATGTCTAAATTTCTTCATTTCACACTCACACTGAAATAATGACTTATCTGAGCATAGAAATGCACATTATTTCCCCTCAGTATTTTGAGGACATTGCTTCATTATCTTCCTTACTTAGTGTTTAAGTCTGATGACAATTTGGTTCTCATTCTTTCTAAGAAATCTATACTCTCCAGAAGCTTCATATTTTTTTCTTTATACGTTTTTTAATGTAATGAGATTACATGTTCATGGGTCCAAGTGTAGAATTATTTTTCTATTTTTTTAATTGAGTTCAAAATAGTTTACACATCAATGTGAGATTTCAGTTGTACATTATTTCTCAACTGTCACCACATAAGTGCTCCCCTTCACTCCCTGTGCCTGCCCGCCATGCCCCTTCCCCTGATAACCACTGAACTGTTGTCTTTGTCCATGTACTTGTTTATATTCCACATACGAGTGAAATCATCTGGTGTTTGTCTTTCTCAGACTGGCTTATTTCACTTAGCATAATTCCCTCCAGGTGTTTCCATGTTATTGCAAATAGGATGAATTAGTCTTTTTCTATGGCTGAGTAGTATTCCATTGTATATATACATACCACATCTTCCTTATCCAATCATCAGTTGATGGGCACTTGGGTTGCTTCCATGTCTTCGCTATTGTACATAGAGCTGCGACAAACATAGGGGTGCATATGTTACTTTGGATTGTTGATTTCAAATTGTTTGGCTAGATACTAGTAGTGGGAGAGCTGGGTCATATGGTATGTCTATTTTTGGTTTTTGAGGAATCTCCATACTGTTTTCCATAGTGGCTGCACCAGTTTGCATTAACACCAGCAGTGTACGAGGGTTCCCTTCTCTCCAACATTTGTTATTTTTAGTCTTAGTGATTATAGCCATTTTAACAGGCATAAGGTGGCATCTTAGTGTAGTTTTGATTTGCATTTCCCTGATGATTAGTGATGTTGAACACCTTTTCATGTGTTTATTGGCCATCTGTATATCTTCTTTGGAAAAATGTCTGTTCATCTCCTTTGCCCAGTTTTTGATCAGGTTGTTTGGTTTTTTATTGTTCAGTTGTGTGAGTTCCATATATATTTTGGAGATTAACCCATTGTCAGATATATGATCTGCAAATATTTTCTCCCAATTGGTGGGTTGTCTCTGTTTTTATTCTAGTTTCTTTTGCCTTGTAGAAGCTCTTTAGTCTGATGAACTCCCACTTGTGTATTTTTTCTTTTGTTTCCCTTGCCTGAGAGCACATGGTATATGAAAAGATTCTTTTTAGTTTGATGTCAAAGAGTATACCACCGATATTATCTTCCAGGAGTTTTACAGTTTCAGGACATATCTTCAAGTCTTTGACCCATTTTGAGTTTATTTTTGTGTATGGTGTGAGATAGTGGTCTACTTTCATTTTTTTAATTTCTTTGGAATTTTTACCATTCTCTTCTTTTTATCTGTTCCTTCCTTGTAGACTTTTTAACCCTCTGTGACTTTGTGCTGCATGTCGGAAGAAATTCCTTGGCTCAGTTTCCCAGGTTAGTAACTGTAGGGGAGGAAGATATTTCCTCTACCTGCTCTGGGTCCTTCTGGCCAGACAATGAATTAAATTCACATGAGACAGAATAACAGGAGAAAATTAAACAAAGCTTTATAACATGTATACATGGGAGAGACCTAGAAAAACTGAGTAACTCACCAAAATGGTGGAAGCTCTCACCTTAAACTCCATCCTCAGCTAAAGACAAAGGAGGATGTTGGGGGGGGGGGGGGGGGGAGTCAGTTACGGGAGATCACCAGAAAAGCACAGTAAACAAGAGTCAGATTATCATGCCGACTTGAGTCCTTGCCTTCCGCATTGATAAGAGTTTCTAGAGATAAGGTCATCCCCTCTTCTTCCTGGTCCAGAGAGGCAGACACCTTTACAGATGGAGATTTCCCTTACAGATGGAAACGTCTCTTAACAAAGGGTAAGTAAATTCTACTTTCCAGAGTTTCTCTCATGTCTGCAGTTTTTAAAAGTAACCAGCCCAAAATAATCCTCATGCCAAAGAGACATATCAGGGAGTGGCCAATTCCAGTCCCCACCATAACTCAGTCTTTGGTTGTGAACATTCTGCTTAACTCAGTTTTTTCTTTTAAGATAAAAATTTCAATTTCTGCTATCTCTGGTTAGTGTTTTTTAATGACTGCACTATCCTCTGACATCTCTGAAGCTATTTCATATTTATCCACATGTAACGTTTTTGACAGTGTTCTTTCCCTAATGTTCAAGTTGTCATCTGATATCATTTTCCTTCACTAAAGAACTTTAACACTTGTTGTTCTACAGGTATGCCTGCAACAAATTCTCTTAATTTTCTTTTATCTTATTTTATTTCACTCTTTATTCTTAAAGGATATTTTCACATGATAAATCTAAGTTGATAGTTTTTTTCCTGTAGCACTTTAAAGATGTTTCACTGTCTATTGGCCTCTGTTGTTTCTGGTGGGAAGCCAAAGGGAATTCAAATTATTCTTCTCTTGCATACAATCAATGTGCCATTTTCCTCTGGCTGTTGTTGTGTTTTTTTTTTTTAAAGTGTCTCAGACAAGATTGAATCTGGCACTAACTAGGACATGATGGCAACTCCGGTTGCTTGTTTTTGAGGAACATTAGCCCTGAGCTAACATCTGCTGCCAATCCTCCTCTTTTTGCTGAGGAAGACTGGCCCTGAGCTAACATCTGTGCCCATCTTCCTCCACTTTATATGTGGGATGCCTACCACAGGATGGCTTGCCAAGGGGTGCCATGTCTGCACGTGGGATCCGAACCAGTGAACCCCAGGCCGCCAAAGCGGAACATGCACACTTAACCGCTGCGCCACCAGGCCGGCCCCCTCCTCTGGCTGTTTTCAAGATTTTTCTCTTTGTCTTTAGCTTTCAGAAGTTTGACTACGATGGATTTAGGCATAGTTTTCTTCATATTTATCCTTAAGAGTTCACTTACAGCTTCTTGACTTTCTAAAGCTTTATCTTTCACCAAATTTGGTAATTTCCATTATTTCAACTAATTTTTTATGCCTCATTCTCTCTCTTCTTCTTCTCCAATTACACCTATGTTAAGACATCTTGATATTTCCCTACAGATCTATTGGTTTTGTTTTCAGATTGATTTTTATTAATATACTTTCAAGTTCACTGACTCCTTCCTCTGTCTTTTCCATTCTGCTGTTAAACCCATCAAGTGAATTTCTTCCTTAAAAATATCATATTTTTCAGTTCTAGAATTTCTATTTGTTTGTTTTTGTTCTATACTTTCTCTCCCTTGACTGATATTTCATATCTTTTGGTTCATTGCATGTTTTTCTTTATATCACTGAGAAAAATTATAATAAGTGCCTTAAAATTCTTGCCTGTTCCAACATCTGGATCATTTTGGGATCAGTCTCTATTGATTATCTTTCTTCTGTAGAATGAATCACATTTTCCTGTTTGTCAAGTAATTTTGTATTGTATCTATATATGTTGCAGCTATTATGCCATAGAAGTTATATATCTGTTATATTCAGGAGTGGTGATTTTTTCTTTTTAAAAATTCAAATTCTGTCTCTTAAGTGGCAGTTCAAATCACAGTTTAGTTCTTTTAGATGGGCCACATCTATGTTGTTTCAGCCTCAGAGGGAGATTTGTGACGAATTTATTCACAGTAGCTGGTGCTCATGCTCTCTGACTCTCTCCTTTTTGGGACTTCCTTCTCACTTTCCAATGACTATGGTTGCACTAAACTCTGTCCCTGGTTATTAGGCCAGAACAATTTCAAGTCTTGTATCAGAGTTTTACCCACCCTGCATGGCACAGATCAGGTTTACTCTCAAGCTAGAATTGCCTCTCCCTTCTTCCAACTGTTGAGTATCCTCCAGTGCATGTCTGCTTTTGGTCATTCTCCAGAAAGTTGTTTTTGTATTTTATCCTGGGCTTATGATGTTATCTGTAGGCAAGTTGGTACAATTGGAGATTTTTTGGCCACATAAAATTACAGTCCTCTGAAGACATAAATTACACTTTCTATAGTCTTCTTTGTTCAATTAGCTTTGGTATTTTAAATGCTCATTCTTTTGTTGGATCAGCACAGCCTTGCAGAAGCTCTTTAGTCTGATGATGTCCCATTTGTTTACTTTTTCTTTTGTTTCCTTTGCTTAAGCAGACATAGTATTCAAAAAGATGCTTCTAAGACCGATAAAGATTGTACTGTCTATATTTTATTCTAGTTTTATGGTTTCATGTCT
The DNA here is from genome assembly GCF_021613505.1 of Equus quagga. Classification (NCBI taxonomy): domain Eukaryota; kingdom Metazoa; phylum Chordata; class Mammalia; order Perissodactyla; family Equidae; genus Equus; species Equus quagga. Next base: position 57,470,885 of record NC_060270.1, read on the forward strand.
TACCTTCAAGTCTTTAATCCATTTTGAGTTAATTTTTGTGTATGGCAAAAGATAATGGTCTACTTTTGTTCTTTTGCATGTGGCTGTCCAGTTTTTCCAACACCATTTATTGAAGAGACTTTCCTTTCTCCATTGTATGTTCTTGGCTCCTTTGTCAAAGATTAGCTGTCCATAGATGTGTGGTTTTATTTCTGGACTTTCAATTTTGTTCCACTTATCTGTGTGTCTGTTTTTGTACCAATACCATGCTGTTTTGACTATTATAGCTTTGCAGTATATTTTGAAGTCAGGGGTTGTGATGCCTCCAGCTTTGTTCTTTTTTCTCAGGATTGCTTTAGCTTTTTGGGGTCTTTTGCTGCCCCTTATGAATTTTAGGATTCTTCGTTCTATTTCTGTGAAGAATGTTATGAGGATCGCACTGAATCTGTAGATGGCTTTAGGAAGTATGGACATTTTGACTATGTTTATTCTTCCAGTCCACGTGCATGGAATATCTTTCCATTTCTTCATGTCATCATTGATTTATTTCAATAATGTCTTATAGTTTCATTGTATAGGTCTTTCACTTCCTTGGTTACATTTATTCCTAGGTATTTTATTCTTTTTGTTGCGATTGTAAATGAGATTTATTCTTGAGATCTTTTTCCGTTAGTTCATTATTAGAGTATAGAAATGCAACTAGTTTTTTAAGTTGGGTTTGTACCCTGCAACTTTCCTGTAGTTGTTGACTATTTCTAATAGTTTTCCAATGGATTCTTTAGTGTTTACTATATACAGAACCATGTCGTCTGCAAAGAGTGAGAGTTTCACTTCTTCCTTGCTAATTTGGATTCTTTTTCTTTCTTTTTCTTTCGTAACTGCTCTGGCCAAAACCTCCAGTACTATGGTGAATAAGAGTGGTGAGAGTGGGCACCTTTGTCTTGTTCCTGTTCTGATAGGTATGGCTTTCAGTTTTCCCCCATTGAGTATGATGCTGGCTGTAGGTGTCATATATGGCCTTTATTATGTTGAGGTATTTTCTTTCTATACCCATTTTATTGACAGTTCCTATCAAAAATGGATGTTGGATCTTGTCAAATGCTTTCTACGCATCTATTGAGATGATCATGTGGTTTTTATTGCTCATTTTGTTAATGTGGTGTATCACACTGATTTGCAGATGTTGAGCCATCCCTGCATCACTAGTATAAATCCCACTTGATCATGGTGTATGATCCTTTTGATGTATTGCTGTATTCAGTTTGTCAATATTTTGGTGAGGATTTTTGCATCTTAGTTCATCAGCAATATTGGCCTGTAATTTTCCTTGTGTTGTCCTTGTCTGGCTTTGGGATCAGAGTGATGTTGGCCTTGTAGAATGAGTTAGGAAGTGTTCCATCTTCTCAATTTTTTGGAATAGTTTGAGAAGGATAGGTATTAAATCTTCTTTAAATGTTTGGTAGAATTATTCTGAGGAGCCATCTGGTCTTGGACTTTTATTTTGGGGGACGTTTTTGATTCTGTTTCAATCTCTTGTGATTGGTCTCTTCAGATTCTCTACTTCTTCTTGATTCAATTTGGGAAGATTGTATGACTCTAAGAATGGATCCATTTCTTCTTGACCGTCCAATTCTATATATACTTATTAAGTCCATCTGGTCTAGTTTTTCATTTAATTCCACTATTTCCATGTTGACTTCCTGTCTGGATGATCTATCTATTGATGTAAGTGGGGTGTTGAGGTCCTCTACTATTATTGTGTTGCTGTTAATTTTTCCTTTTCGGTCTGTTAATAGTTGCTTTATGTACTTTGTATGCTTTCCTTCCCTTTAACGTTATAGTGTTTGCTAACCTGTTCTGATAAAGAGCTGCAGTTCTCTGATTTTGTCTGACAATTTATCTCCTTGCTCCAGGCTTTGTAAACCTTATTTTTCCCCCCCGGAACAGGGTCTTTCTTGGTCATTTCTTGTAGTGGGTGTCTTGTGGCAATGAATTCCCTCAGCTTTTGTTTAGCTGGATTTTTATTTCTTCATCGTATGTGAAGGATAGCTTTGCAGGATAGAGTATTCTTGGTTGAAAGTCTTGTCTTTCAGAATTCTGAATATATCATTCCACTCTCTCCTAGTGTGTAAGGTTTCTGCTGAGAAATCCACTGACAGCCTGACAGGGGTTCCTTTATAGCTTATTTTCTTCTTCCTTGCTGACCTTAATATTTTTTATCTAAATATGCCAGGTTTACTAAAATATGCCTCAGAGGAGGTCTTTTTACATTGATGTAATTAGGTGGTCTATTGGCTTCATGTCCTTGTATGTCCAGTTTCTTTCCCAGGTTTGGGAAGTTCTCAGTTATTATTTCTTTGAACAAGCTCTCTGCTCCCTTCTCCCTCTCTTCTTCCTTTGGGATACCTATAATCCTTATGTTACTTTTCCTAATTCAGTCAGATATTTCTTGAAGTCTTTATTTTTTTTTGAATCTTAGTTCTCTCTCCTCCTCCACTTGAAGCATTTCTAGGTTTCTATCTTCAAGGTCACTAAGTCTCTCCTCCATAAAGTCCACTCTATTTTTTATGTTCTGTATATTATTTTTTATCTCACTAGTTGTGTACTTCATATGCAAAATTTTTTTAGTATTTTTTAGAGCATCAGTCTCTTTGGTGCAGTATTCTATTCCTTCTGTTCATTAATTTTATTCCTAAGCTCACTGAACTGTCTTTTTGAGTTTTCTTATAACCTCTAGTTTATGATAGCTATTTTGAATTTTCTGTTAAATTGTAGTCTTCTGTGACTTCATGTTTGGTTTCTGGAGAGTTGTCATTTTCTTTCTATTTTGCAGTGTTACTGTAATTCTTCATGGTGCTTGATGAATTGATCCTCTGCCAGCACGTTTGTGGTAGTAGTCACCTTTTCTTATTTGGGTACAGCTTTGGTTACTTTGCATCTGGTCACCTTGGTCTTGTTTTCCTCCACTGGCTTTCTACAGCCTTGAATCCTGCTGTCCTGTGCACCACCTGCACTGTTGCTGTTCCCAGGTTGTCTTGGGGTGCTGGGTTCATAAGTATCACCGTCACTGGACAGGGCCTGAAGACCCAGGGACTTGCAGACAGCCCCTGCTGGTGGAGCTGGTATCAGGGTTGCTGCCCCTGGGGGCTAGGTCACGGGTTCTGCTGTGGCACCTGTTGCAGATTCCACCTGCCACTGTTGGGGGGGGGGGGGGAGTGGGCTAGGGCTGTTTTTTTCTGTTCCCACTAGAACAGGTCTGCTCGTAGTTGTGCCAGTGGCTGCCCAGTGTTCATGTGGGCCAGCTGCAGCCACTCAGTGAGATCCCTTTGCGCTTCTTGGGTAGGTCATGTTCGTGTGGGCAGGGCTGTCACTCAGGCGGGCTACCTTTGCATGGGCTGAGCTGCCGCCACTTGGCAGGGAGAGTTCATGTGGCCAGGGCTGCTGTGGCATGATGGGTACTCCCACAAGCCAGGCTACCCCCACCTCCACTCAAGCATGCTGGCCGGGGTTATGCAGATCCTTGACCTGGACTGTTGCCACCAGGGAGAGGGAGGAGGCCACACCCCTAGTTCCACTGCTTCCTGGGGGTCCAGTCCACCCACTTTTGGAGGTATAGCTGCATGGATCTCTGAGGCATCCTGTTGTGCTGTATAGGAAATCCTCTGTTGGTTAATGGATATTAATTTAGCTGTAACTTAAGGGGAGAGAAAAAGAGAACTCACTCCATCATGATGCCGATGTCACTCTTAAGGTTCTCCTGTTTTAACATGCTCCCAAAACTCTTTCAATCTGAGACCTAACAGACTTCTCTTTCTCCTATCAAATTGGCTTCTCCAGCTTCTTGAGTTTTGTATCCTTTTTTTATTGTGGTAAGAATACCTAATATGAAACCTACCCTCCTAACAAAAATTTAAGCACACAATACAGTATTGTTGACCATAGGCACAAGGTTATACAGTGATCTCTAGATCTATTATACAGTTTCAATCTCTAGATCTTACAATTTTCTTGTTCCTTCATTTCTGAGATTCAGTACAGCAAAGGAGTACCCTGGGAGCAATAATCTATCCTTCTAAAAAGGAAGTGAGGAGAGGGTAGACTGACTGCAAATTTTAATTTTTCCTCAGTCACATATAGTTATTTTCATTTACTTGTTTTAAAATAGCAACACAAAGGGAAAAAGAACATTTTGCTGCCAGAAATCACTGAGCAGGCTTGGGGTTGGAAGGGAAATAGAGATTAGGGAAAGTGGAGGAGGAGGATATAAAGTAGACTGGCATTCAATCCATTTCAATCTCCTTTCAATCTGCCTTTCTATACTGCAGAGACTAGAAAGCTAAAAACTTAATTCCCTAGACTGCACTGTAGCTAAGGTTCTCGAGTTAGGTTTTGCCAATTACTTGAGAACTGGAAGGTAGAGGTGCAGCAGAGTCTGTATGTGCTATTAATCCTCTTTGCACGTAGTTTTTCTGTAGCAGTGTTAGAACTCGCAGTGTCTCTGATCACTAGAGCTTCATGGGTATTGGGGGACAGTTATGAGAAATTCATTTTGTTATTACAGGTACAAGTAGGTTCACCATGGCTTTGGAGCCAGGAGCTTCCCAATTCAACAACTCCTAATGCTAGAAGTGGCAGTTACTCCCTTGGTGGTCTGGGTCTGTGATGTGGCTTTGGGAGTCATTCCTGAAAGGTTGATCTAGAGTCTGTTTCTTCAGCCATCACAGTGATTCTCTAAGCCATTTAAGAATAAACTCCTTCCTGCCTAGAATTGCTGGAGTAAATTTTGTTTTCTGCAACTGAACCAATGTAGGTGGGAAAGTTTACTCCTTTTATTTTTGTCAGCTTTAATCCCATTCCAGAATTTCTGAGTATTACTGACTCTTCCAACTATTTTATCATTTTTATTTAAGTACTTCTATTTTTTTTCTACTTTCTTTTCTTTCTCTCAAAAAGGCGGCATAGGTTACCATTAATATTTTATGAAATAAGGTATTAATTGCCAGATGTTGGATGTTATTGAACTTTATGAACTTTTTTCATTTTTTAAACTTTATAGTGCATGTATAAATATGGAAAATTCAAATGGGAAAAAAGCTCTGCAATTCCAAATCAAACGCAAATGTTCAGTATATGCTCCAAAATGCTTTTCTTTCACAATAATGATAAAGTTTATCTCTTGGCAACTCCCACTAGAATGCTGTAAAATAAAGTATGCCAACTTATCTCACTCTGTGAAAACCCTAAAGTATATTAGCTTGTCAAGTTTGTGTATTCATGTAAGATGCTACTAAGTTTTATGTTTCAATAAATTAGTATTTTCCAGTTCTCATTAATTAGGCACAAGTTTTAAAAATATGCCAAGGCAGAAATTGTACTCCAAAAACATTGTGTAGTTCTGAGGTCTTATTGCCTTATTAACCTTGAACATTATTTATGAAAATTGAACACAGAAATTTGTTATATAGAATGTTTTGAGTGATTAAGTTGACTCTGGTATAAACAGTGTAAAGGTGAGTGTTTTTAACTTATCTAAAGGATTTTTTTTTTAACTACTGTGGTTAGATTGCTGATTTTCAGTTCAGAAACATAATAGCTCAGCAGTGAAGTTTTACTAAAAATAAAGAACTAGGTGTCATTAGTTCCAGCAGTCATAATCTAAGTCTTCTACTCAGAAAGCAGTGCCATTTCCCAGGTACACTTGATGATATTACAAAGTATTAAAATATAAAATAAAAAAGATCAGTATTCCCTGAATAAATCTAATAGGGAGGCTGCATATGAGAGTGTTTCCAGACGTTTTGTTCTACAGATCTGTTTATTCTTGTGCAGTATCCACTGCTTAAAGGAAACTTTTAAGCAGAAAAGAAATATAGTTATAAATTACTTAAATAGCAGATCCTCTGCATATCTGACCACATGATAATTTCCAACCACCTCTGCATTATGACCACTGTGGTCTGGATGACCAATTTTACAAAGCAGATGTTTAAAATGCAAATTCTAAACAAACTGTAACATGTCAGTACTCTTACTCCTCCGTTTGTTCTCCTCAGATAACTCTTGTCTCCTACATAGCCATCTGCTTGGTGACACTGCTCTACTTTCCAGCCTCTTTCCAGCTCACTGACAAGTTTTATAAAAAGTCATAAAAGGAAAGTGCTCTCTAGTGTGTGCAGGTTGAGGATGCTCTTAGTGCAATAGAACACAAAAATTTCAAGAGGAGTCCAAAAATTAAACTATTCTTAACCAAATTAGTAACAGAGTCTTTCAGAACGAAGAATGTCTTTAGTTGAATGTCTAGTATTAACTGGAGAAACATAGTTGTACTAAATTCACTTAGGAAATATAATAAAGCGAAGACACCAGAGTTAGATTTAGATATTACATATATTTCATCCTTTCCAACTAAAAACAGACTCTAACATAGAACAAACAAGTAAAGACAGTATACATGCAATACAGAAAAAGTATTATAAATAAGGTGATTTTTCCATGGATTCTTGTGAGATTTTTAATTTTATATTTTATCTTAACGATAGGACTGACAGGCACAGAAAATTTAAGACCACCCTTCCTAGATTTTCCACCTGTTAAGAGTTTGAGAACCCTGATTCCAGCAGAATTATAGGCAGTGGCCTCTAGGAGGAAGCTGTGGCCATTCACAGCTTCAGTGGGTCACAGACAGGCAGGGAGCTGCAGCTTGTGCGTTAGCGTAGTAGAGGGCAGAAAGGGAGCTGCTTTATGCTCTCCTCAATCAAGATCTGAAGATCAAAGGTTACTTTAAAATGGAAGGATCTTAAAGGAACAGAGTTGCAAGTAGTTCTAACATTCATAAATGAGTCGTCTAAGAAACAATTTCCTTCTAATTCTTACCTCAAACACTATATTATTACAAAGTATGGCATATCTAGATAATACTCAATGCCAGATGATACCAAGCAATTGGAATTATTGTTAATTTTGCTAGATGTGAATATGGTATTGTGGTTATGTAAGAAGACAACCATATTTTTCAGAGACATATTTGGAAATGCATGGGGGAAGATGACAAAAAGTCTGGAAATCGCTTTAAATCATTTTGGAGACAGCAGCAGCAACAGAGATGGATAAAGTAAGTGTAAATTGTGAAATTCTGGGTGATGGGTACACAGTATTGTTATTCTGTTATACTTTTGTATGTCTGAAATGTTTCAGAATAAAAAACCAATCCTTAAAGAAGAAAAAAAGAAACAGAACTATGTAAAGAAGGAATTTCACACCACCTGATGTTTTAAAAAAATGGGTCATTCAAAAAAAGAGTCCTTTAGCTTAGATCTTTATACTCACTGGACATTTAGAGCTTAGAATATGGGTACAAATATGGAGATTAAAATGTTTGTTCTTATTAATACGCAGTTACTTGAGAAATTCAATCAACTTCCCCTTTAGATATGTGAGAGATTCAACTGCAAAGAAGAAAGATATTTCAGGGAATACTAAATTTTGCTCTGTGAATAAGTGAGTATTAAACAGGTATTATTTTACTATAGAGACATAAACTTTATTAAGATTTATTTTTCTGCTTGCATTATAATTGGGCTAAAAATTCAGCAACTAAATGTGGCTCATTTAAAATGTGGCCCAGATTTCTCTTTATTTTTATTTTTTTATTTTTTTATTGAGTTAATGATAGGTTACAATCTTGTGTGATTTCAGTTGTACATTAATGTTTGTCATTCGTGTTGTAGGTGCACCACTTCACCCTTTGTGCCCACCCCCCACCCCACCTTTCCCCTGGTAGCCACTACCAGATTTCTCTTTATTTAAATAGAAATAGGTATATTTATACATAGAGCGAATGCTAAAAAACATGTTTATTTTTTGAGTGACATGAACAAAAGCCTGCCTGGTGGAAAAAGCATTAAGACAAAAGTGGGCTCACAGTCTGGCTTTTGCACCTGTCTGAAGAAATCAGGAAGCAATCTGGCTGGACCCTGAAGTGAGTTCAACCCACGTCTACCCAGAACAGCACTACTTGGAGGTGACTTTAAGATTTCTCTTGTTCAACCGTGAATTCTTCTTCATCAAAGCCAAAAATCTCCTGTTGTAGCAAGGAGTTGTTTTAATGCTTTTTAAATTAACCCGGTACAGAGTTTGTTTTCTGAGGTGAGAAGCTACTAGTTTTTATATTTTTCTATTTATCCATATTGTTCTCTTTTGAAAATTAATGTTTCATTCTTCTATAAAAATAAATTGGAAATATGATGAGGCTTTATAAAGTTCATACCCTATAAATTGGTCATTTCATGTACATAAACTAGTCTAAAGTTATCATTTGTAATGTGGTTAAACATCTATATGAAAAATATTCTTTGTGCATCCACAGGATGCAGTATTTTGCAGACACTAAATTCATGCTTTAAGGAATATATAAAGACTAGGAAAATGCTTATGTAAATGTTGAGGAAAAGTAGTATATTTATAACCATAAATTCTGGTTCCAATTTTAGAAAAAAATTTCATATATGGAAAATGGAAATGAAATACACCAAAATGATAGTAGCTAAAATCTTCAGTTGCATGACTTCCTTCACCAAACTTTCCATAGTTTTTGGATTTTCCATAAGGATGCCTTTTCATTGAAATCTAGAAAAACTTATTTGTACTTTTACAATGGCCATACTACCTCTTTAAGGACTGCTGACACAAACCACAACCAAACAAAATGATATTTGGCACCAATGCACTTTTGCTATTCCATTTTATTAACCTATCACAAGCTAGGAAAAATAAAGTGGTGCCCTATCCCCCTACAAAAAATTTTAACTCAGATTGATTCTGGGTCTCTTGGGAATAATTTCAACATAAAAGTTTTTTTTAAAGGGCTGATAATGTTTCACTTCAGAATAAGTTCCTGTTTTTAAGACTCTCTCCAATATAAACTTTTTTTTTTTGCCAGAGTTACAATTTTATTTGGCCTGTACAAGAATATAGATATTTGTGCTTCTAAGTAAAAAGTATTACATTATTCTTTATTACATAAGGGTCTCGAGTAATTGACATGGCAATCCCATTCATCAAGGAAAATTCCTTCCTTCCAGCACACATAGCAGTGGCAAAAGCTTAGCCAGCAGATTATTATGGCTCTCTTGATCACAAAAAAGTGTCCCCTAGTTTCAATGAGGTATACAGGTCCCTAAAAGGTGATCCAAGTTTTGACATTAGAAATAATGCACATAATATTCACAAGAGAATCTTAAGGGCATGGGCCATGACTTCTACAAATTTATAATAGAGTCCACAAGGCTGGGCATAGAGTAGAAACCTAAGAAACACTTGAAGAATGAATTACATTTCCATAGCCAATTCTATTTTCCTACTGTTTAGAAGCACAGTTTAAAATGGTGGTGTGGCAGAAACCTTTGATATTAAGAGTTGTAGGAACGACTATGGCCCCCTCTCATCTATAAATTACTCTTCTACCTTTGGGTGGATACTTAGAATGTTCATTGATAGAACATTGTATGATATGATCAGATGCTACCAAATGGCATTCCTTCACTCAGCAGCTATGTCACAATCGTGTTGTGCTCCTTGGCTCCTAACTAAATGGTTTGTACCTAATGAACCAACGAATGCCCCAAACAAATAGCTTACCTTAGAAATTCTTTCAGTTCAAGGCTTATAGTGCCTCATCGTATCAAATTTGATCTTAAAATCTGCAAAGTTCATTTCTAAGAAATATCTGTATTAAAATGTTTCTGAGAACAGAAATTTTTAGGCGCTAAAAAATCACAGTAACTGTCAAAGTCAACATAGAATAGGATCTTGAAAATCAAAAGCTTAAATTTTAGCTGAGCATGCTCAGGCTATCTTTATTAAATAATTAGAATTAGAGGTTCATGTGGCAGAAGACATTAGCACCAAACTACATCATCTTCATGAAGACCCTACCTCAGACTATATGTCTGGAAACAAATATGTAAGTAACTTTCAACATTCATTGTTCACAAAAACTTATATAGAAGGTGACTTTGTTTTATTTCCTCCCACAACAATATTCTCAATCAAGAAAATATCAGTCAATGCCTGTCTTGTACATGGAACACATTCACTTTCAACTCAGTGAACAGGTCAAAGCAGTGTCCTCCAATCACCTCCAAAGTGCAAAACTAACTTTGTTTTTTTGAGCAAGATTAGCCCTGAGCTAACATCTGCCACCAAATCTCCTGTTTTTGCTGAGGAAGACTGGCCCTAAGCTAACATTCATACCCACCTTCCTCTACTTTATATGTGGGACACCTGCCACAGCATGGCTTGCCAAGCAGTGCCATGTCCGCACCTGGTATCTGAACTGGTGAACCCGGGGCTGCCAAAGCAGAAAGTGTGAACCCAACCGCTGTGCCACCGGGCCAGCCCCCAAAATAATTAATTTTTTAAAAATTTAAAAATAGAGATTATAGATATGTAAGTTTTAGCTCCTGCTAAGAGTAAGGAGATGGGAAAAGAAGCCAGCTGTGAATATATGGAGGGGTTCTTGGACCTAAGACTGATCATCACACATATGGTGCCCATATGAAGAGTTGGGTGGCTTAAGGAAATGCTAACAATTGATGATTAAAAAGAAGGCTGATAGATTTGTCAACCTGCCACTGAGACTTTAACATCTAACAGCGCATAAGTGGTAACACAGCTATTCTCTGTAGATTTGCATGATCAGAATTTCATTTCTGTAGCTCAGAAGATTCAAAGTTCACATTTCTGCACAAAGAAATTTCTAGATTGTACTAGATATATATAAACTTTTATACTAAATAATCAATTATTTTAGGGTATAGGATAGATGCCAAAACCATTTTAACTTCAAATTTTCCTGTCCATACATACATATTTCTATTTCTTCTTAAGCAAATAAAAATTGGAAGAAAAAATAATATTCTTGAGAGGAAACAGCATGCCAGGAAGTGCTAGCTTTTAGTCTTTGTGTTTCTACCCAAATTACAAGTGTTATTTACTTAAGAACATACACATGAAGGCACACTGTAAGGCAATTTTCACTGAAATATCTTCAGCTCTAAAACATAAGATACCACCAAAATTTTTTTAAAGTCCCAAATACGTAATAAAACACCAAACTTTAAAATATCATTTTTAAAGTTTCCCTTTAATTTTCTGATGAAACATTTAACATGTGCTATTATGGGAAGGTAAACACTGAAAATGAAATATCTGAATTCAAAACCACCAATTTTAATTGGTTTTTTACTCAGATCTTTCAAGCATTTGACAACTTGACCATGGTATTTTACCAGTTTGATAATTCTAATTGTGCATCCAGGAACTACGTATTTTTTCTCTGCCTGCTTTTCAATAATTAGTAAATCAGCAGTGTGCGCTTATATTGATATCCCTGATTTTAAACTAATGGATTATTTAGAAAATGGTAGTGCTCAAACTGGAAAATGCCAACATCAACAATGGCATCTGCTGAATACAAATAACTACTTGTAGCAATCAACTAAATACCAAATTAACTACTAGACAGAGAGTAAAGGTTACCAGATTATCATTAAGCAATATTTACTGAATACTTTCTACATGTCAGACACTAAACTAGCCACTACTAGGGATCCCAACAACCAAACACATAATGTTAGCAATAGGGATAATACTTATATAAAAGATGGTGGTCATGGAACCCTTCTGTGTTCCTCAAGGTCACTGGATGATTTAATAAGTAGTCTGTCACCTTTATCAATTCCTTACGTTTGACTTATATTAAATAATCGATACTCATTTTGTTTGGGATTGGGCTAAAGGGGTAGGTGAAAAGACAGATTACTTGAAATAAGTATAAACTCACATTCTCTTTCTCCCTTACCTCACCAAAGTATGCTTACTCTCTCTATATAGTTAATTGTGGAGCAAATAAATAAGCATGAATCCGTTTTATAAAGTTAATTACATCCTCAACTTTAATAATGCAGCTGCCTGCATTTGAAGAAGGCTACAGAGAGCGATGACTGAGAGGCCTACTGAGTGGAGCTGACGGTCCTTTCCATCCTAAGCACAGGGGCAGTGTTCTTTGATGTAGGCCTACTATTTGTGGTGTTACTATTTCTGACCTGACTCTTGGGTTCATCGCCTTTGCTCAGTCACCCAAGAGTTTAAATTACACTTTTGTAAGACGTTTTAAAGAAGGTACTAAATATACATTCACGGTTTAGCTAAGGCCATTGCTCTTTCGAAATAATCAAGAACATACTACAACTTAAAAGTTGTCTATCATAAACTTAACCGTTAACCATTATACTGATGTCACAATTACATAAGAACCCTATGGACATATTTAGTCCCTACTCTCAAAGGCTTTTAAAAGATCAAATGATAATACAAAATTTACAATTTGTTAAAATGACACTGATCTTAAATGCCCCAACAGCTCCTAAAGAAGTTAACTAAAACAGCATAATAAATTTGCCTGAGTCTATATATCCCTTATTTACAATGAATAACCTTTAGAATAAAAAGCTAATCATTTTATTTTTTCGATATTACTCATTTCATCTTTACTGAATACTGTTAATTATCCTTTCAATTATCACTTTTATGTTATTTGGTTTTAAAATAATACTAACACACAAGCCAATATATTTTCCTTTAAAAACAAAAAAATCTATGTAGTATACTGTTAACATTTTAACCTTTTTAAAAAATGGTCCCCAAGTTGCATAGATAGAGAATTTAAATGATCAAAATAAATTAGGACATCAAGTCAAAATTCAAATTGACAAAACACTTGGGCAAAGGAGGATCACAAATCGTCCTGTTTTAGGGATCCAACTAGATTGTGTTGTTATTTTCTATAACCGCCAGAGGAAGAACTAAACAAGCAAAACCAGAAAACTAGATCACAATGAAACAACTAATTAACTTCTGGATGCCGTCTTGCTAAGGCATCAGATTAGCTTTGTGACACAGCAAGCAAGCAAACAGTGCATCTGGCAGCTTCCAGCCACTTCGAGGTGAGGGACAGCACAACTCTCCAACTTCGCTGTGCTGTCAGAACGCTTATTTTACGAAAAATGTTGTTTTAAAACCTTTCCCTTTTCAAAGAACTGTCATCTTGTGAAATAATCCCGGCCCCTCATTTGGAACTGAAACAGGTGCGGAAATAGGCGCATTCTCACCAGAAGTTCCACCCAGAGGGCAGTGACCGCCACCTGCAGCTCTGCAGCGGCGAGGCGCGACTCCCCACGCGGGAAGCAACCGCGCATCCGAAGTCCCGCAAACTGAGAGCGGCCCGCATAGTGGCCCCCAAATCCTGCTCTCCCCTCCTTCCCACGCCCCCGGTCCCCTGCCCCCCGCAGGTCCTCTCCTCCTGCCTCCCACGCCCCCGGTCCCCCACCCGCCCAACACCCCTAGGTCCTCTCCTCCCTGCCTCCCACGCTCCCGGTCCCCCGCCCCCCCACAACCTTAGGTCCTCTCCTCCCCGCCTCCCACGACCCTGGTCCCCCGCCCCCCCACACGTCGGGCAAGCGCGTACCTCCCGCCGGCCGCCGAGCCCCTAACCACCAGCCCCCCCGCC